>NW_003804791.1:0-17079 GCF_000255335.2 Galendromus occidentalis | reverse complement strand
AATCGCTATTCCAAGAATTATGGAAGAAGAAAATCGGGTGGGACGACGCCCTGAAAGGGGACCTGCTCGAACGATACGAGAATTTCTCAAAGTTACTCAGCCAGGCTGAAGGTATTGCCATCCCTCGACACATGCTGCCTTCGCAGGGCAGCCGGGATAGGAGAGAACTCTTCATGTTCTCCGACGCCAGTTCGCGGGCGTACGGCATCGTCGCATACATCCGAGAACAGCAAGGGGCAGCCCCGCCCTCAGTGGCATTCATTCTCTCGAAATCAAAAATCGCTCCCGTGAAAGCATTTACGATCCACAGACTAGAGTTGCTCGGAGCACTTCTCGCAGCAAGAATGACGAAGAAAATCCTCGGATGGCTCGATTTCAAAATCGACGCCGTCAACATCTTCTGTGACAATTCGGCAGTTCTAGGCTGGGTCGCCTCGAACCCGGAAAGATGGAAACCGTTTGTCGCAAACAGAATTCGAAAAATTCATCAATTAGCTGGCCAGGCCAGGTGGCATTACGTTCGCTCAGAGGAAAATCCAGCCGATATCCTATCCAGAGGAGCGGATATTTCAAAGCGATCGATTGCCGAGCTGTGGTTCAACGGGCCACAGTGGCTTCGCCAGAAGAACAGCGTCCTACAAGCGAAACTGAAATCCGATCGCACATCTCACATTCACGGAGATCAAACTCAACTCGAGCACGAAAGGAAGAAATACATAGCGACGTTCCATGTCGCGCTTCCGGCCGACCAGGCCAATGCGAAAAGAATATTTTTTGAAGACAGTTTTTCTTGCTGGCTAAAAGCGATTCGCTTTTGGGCATTCATGCTTCGCCTCAAAGCAAAGGCTCAATCGGCGAAAATGAGAGTGCAGATGGGGAACAAGTGTACGGCCAGACCGAAAACCGTCTTGAATCTCATCGATCCAGAGGAAATGATAACAGCCAGGCTGGAATTAATTAAACTTATTCAGAAAAGCTACTTCACAGAGGGAATCCTGTCAGCTTGCAGGAACATCAAGCCAGAGAGCATCCTCTATCAGTACAGCCCATCCATCGACGACAACGGCCTGATCCGTTGCAAATCCCGACTCGAATGTTCTTCCCAGCTCTCAGACAGTCAAAAGTCACCTATTATTCCCCGACCGGACTGCAATCTGTCCTTCCTAATGATCCGCTATATTCACGAAAAGAAATGTTTCCACTTCGGTGGCGTTTCGTCAATCCTAAATATCCTCAGGGAAGAGTTCCTAGTCATACACGCGAGGAAACTTGCCAGGCGAGTGATTTCGGCCTGCGCAACCTGTAATATCTTTCGCTGCCAGGCAGCATCGCTGCCCACAGCTCCGTTACCGACCTTCCGAGTCGACACGGCCCCGCCGTTCTTCTATGCAGGATGCGACTTCGCGGGACCCATTAAGTATAAAAAGGACTCGGGAGAAAAAGGGAAAAGCTACATACTTCTCTTCACATGCGCCATCACCCGCGCCTTCAATCTTCACTTAACAGAAAACATGTCTACAGTGGAGGTACTCGGCGCACTACAAAAGTTCGTCAACCGATACCCATTGGTCAACACCATCATCTCCGACAACGGACTCTCCTTTCAGCGAGCGGCAAAGGAGCTAAAATTGTTCACGACCACATCTTGAATGGAGAGATCAAAAAATGGCTCGGAGATTCATTCATCAGGTGGGAATTCATCACCCCGAAGGCTCCCTGGTTCGGTGGTTTCTACGAGCGCCAAGTACAGTCGGTCAAGAGACCGCTGAGGAAGGCCCTCGGTACCGCGGTACCGCACTTCCGCGATCTCGAAGTCATTCTGAGTAACATTGAAGCGATGATAAACAGACGTCCACTTACAGCGGTCGCGGCGGAAACCGACAACGCAGAAGCTCTGTGTCCGGCAGATCTGCTGTACGGTTACAAAGCAAAATGCTTCTTCCCTCAACACGCGGCCAGGCCGATCAGAGCGATCGACGCTGATAAAGTCGTTTTCTCCAGGAGATGGAACTACCAGCAAAAAATCCTCAACGCATTCTGGAAAAAATACCAGGGAGAGTACCTTGGCTCTCGTCGATCCGCTCATAGGCGGAAGCCGATTGCGGCCAGACCGCTGAAAGCGGGAGACACCTGCCTCCTCGAGCACTCGAACTCCAATCGGGCTTACTGGCCCTTGTGTAGGGTCATATCTTTGAGAAACGATTCAAGGCCTGAAAACGCGAGATCATGCACCATAAGGACAGCTACCGGCCAGACTCTCGATCGGCCCATAAGGAAGCTATACCCCTTGGAAACTTATCAATCGAACCACATAGCCCTAGATCGAGTCCCCATAGACGATGCACCCAGGGAACTCATCGCAACCTCAGCCACAAATTAGATCCCCTCTCCCCAAGACTCAAGACCAAAACCATATCAGTGCATATTATCAAATCAAATTTATTATGAGCACTAGCCCATATGCTGCAGCGAGAGATCGCATCAGAAGGTGGCCCTAGGCCGAGGAACGCCGGGCGGGAGTTCCTTCCCGGTGTGCGGGTCGAGGGGGTGCGGCTTCCGCTCCCAAGGGGGGATGTCTTCTGGGGAAGCTCGTGCGTATTTCCTCAGGTCTTCCTTCCGTCGCTGAACGGCGCAGACTTCTTCGGCCACGGTCTCAAGGCTCGGGGACGCACCCTTCAGCTGCGTTTCACCCGGCTTGAGCGTTACGCTGTGGACGCCGCCACGAAAGTCTCGATGCACAAGGTACAAATACCTCGACGCATACGGGATTGAGGGTACCTGGTACTTCAGTATACGCGGCAGCGGGGGGTGCCTTTGAGTCGTTCTTCCACCAGTTTTCCGGAGCAGACAGACGTATCGTCGAAACGGTTCCTGTTCGTCATCAGTCAAGTCAAACCAATAATAACGGGCGACGTAATCAAAGTCGCGGGCACAGAAACGGTAGAAGTATGGCTCCGTCACATACAACAAGGTTTTGACGACCCCAAGGGGCGTGCGATCCTCAAAATCTGCGGCTAAAAGGCACGTCATTGTTCGGTTCAACGACTCACGAGAATGAGCAAAGACCGCGCGGACCGCTCGTCACAGAGGATCCCGGTAGAGGGCATTAAGATCGCAGAGGCAGGCGGCGCGTAAGTCAAAACCGTGAAGCATGTGGCAACCCAAGGCTGTGACCGACTTAAGAACTCCGGGTTCCTCTGGAGAACGCGGAGTTCGGGGGGGGGACGTGTCACGGACGGAGCTGCCGTCGCGTCTTCAAGCTTGCACACGTTCACGACACACACATACACTAGACAAAACAATCAGCACACATCAAGCACAGCGGAGATCGAGTCTAACCGTGGGGACCTTCCAGCATCTCAATCATTGTGTAATTATTTATCCATAATACCCGTCCAGGACGAGCAGTCCTGTTTAAACCAGAATAAATCCCCGAGGGGTGCGCCGCCACCTAGGTACGTCAACCGGCGCAGCACTGGCCTCTCCAGAGCTGAACGTCAGCTGCTCCGCATCAGCTGTTTCACTGACAGCCGGTCGAGAGACGTTGAAAACACTGTGGTTGCCACAATGGCGACAGCGGCGACAGCAGCAGACATGAGAGACAATCAATCATCATCGAGAATCGCGGTCACGAGGTAGCATCAGAGCTCCTCGTGAAGTTTGTCCAGGGGTTCAGCGAACGGAGGCTCATTCCTCCTTCGCTCTCCTTCAATCATCTCCAGGAGATTTCCCCGATCAATCCGGGGTCCTCCCGGTAATTCTTTCTGCGCAACGCACTCCACGTGAACTATACAAGTTCAAACCTTGTGTTATCATTCAGTCAGTGAAGTGTGTCCGCCACAGCTTTTGTTGGTCCCGGCTCCTCGGGCACGTCTTCTTGTGCGGTAGCTCAGTGTAGTGCACGATGTAACCAAGTTTTTAGCTTCGAGCCATTCGGCTTTTTTTTGGAAGAACCGTCCCGCTTCCGAATTATGTCTCTCGAGTTTTTCCCTTTATCGGGACACATGCTCGCTGATTTGCTTTCTGATGTGAGATCTGTTGCTTAGTTGCTCAATTTTAACATGAGCATGACTCAGGATGAGTTTCTCCAGCCCATCGATGCACTCGTTCTTCCGGGAGTTGAAGATTGTCTCCGCAAATGTCCTCCGGGGCACCAAAACTCGAATATCGGAAAACAGCACGCATTCACTTGCTGGTTTTTTTGACGTAGGACTGCGTCCTAGGTCGCACAGATATAGGGGCACTGCAAAATGCAAACAAATGCAACGGATATCGGAACTACTAAGATCCGCCCAGCAATCAGGAAAACCTATCCAGAAGAGTATCACAGACCGCTACCGCCATAGGTCAATCCGTTCAGAGAAACGCAGCAGACGCTCCAACAAGAACACATAACTACTTCGGAATATGTACTGCCATTCGGTCAATTACTCACGTCGGGGCCCTATACCCGCGCCCTTTTCAACAGGGTGGTCGAGAGAGCCAGTACAGGTACGAGCACGCGTGGTGCTCGATTTCCGAGCCTTGCGACGGATGCAGGCTTGCTCCATGCTGACTTCGCAATCAACAAACACGAAATTCCAATGAATCACACATATTTCAGTAATCACTACCCAAATTTTCTCTGCATACATGAATAAATAAAAGCCCCTGACGCAGTCCTACGAGTCTCCTTCTTCAGTCCGAACTGAACACGCAGGGCACCCGCAAATTCTTGACGTAAAAACGTCTTTAAGCTCGGCTGAGTGGGTAGAATCAAGGTACTTCGTCCTTCGTGAAACGAAATTTGAGGCACTTTCCGACCTAATAACTCAACGTCCAGTCGAAGAATCGAGTGGAAGTTTGCGTAGGTGAATGGCAAATTTACGGGAGAAGCCGCAGGTCACCTTCGGTAGCAATCGGCGTAGGTGTTCGCTGTTTTCGAAGATGAATCTCGGTACCCCCGACAGCGTCGATGAGAGCGCATAAATGATTAGTTTATTCTTCAACAAACAGACTTTAATGGTCATTTTGTTGCCAAAGGTCATGTATCAGATGAGCTTAGCCCGTGGAAGGCAAAACCTGGAGCTCAAAGAGCGGTACAAATGAGAAATCCGAGAATCTCGGGCCGAAATCCACGAATTGTGAGACGGTAGCAAAGCCGCGGTCGAATTCTGATCGTTTACTCGACTTGGTAGTGTCGGAGCCTATCCAAGCTTTGCTTAGAAATTGGGTGTAAATTGTTTCAGTGGAAAAAGGGAAAGGCGTCCGTCTTATCTCTACTTGAAAGTTCTCCGACCAAAGCTCCTACGAGATAACGAAGATCGTGCTATAGCCAGGTCGACTTATTCAATCGTTCATCTCCCGTGTAGCAATGGAAAGCTTGAGTAGCAGTGACTGTTCTGAGACGACAACCCCAAACTGGGAAAGTTTCGAGTGGCAGTATCGTATCTGCCTCCTATATTTCTGGCAGAAAAAAAGTCTACGGATCAATCCACTACTTATGAAGGAAGCCGTGTGCAGTCACCCCGAGTTGAAAACCATGACCGTCGTCCCCGTCGGAGTGGGAAGGCGTTCAGGAATGAAAAGATTTAATCCGACGCAGAATCGAAAAAGACATCGGAAGCTCATTCTTGCGGGCGTTGATCTCGTGATGATAAGGACCGATTGAAGCAGCTACATTTAAAAAAGATGTTTGGAACAACTTTGTACGATGCGATCGCTGTGTGCTTTGTAGAGGACTGACGTTCATCGAAGATCCGGTGTCTTTGCATCCGGGAGTAGTGGAAATGGAAGTTCCTCATTCCGGGTCTCGGGGAAGCGTCAGACGATGACGAAAGGAGGGAGCCCAAAGAATCTAATGAGAGTTCTGATGAGAAATAAATTCCATTTCGAGCGAGTTACAGAGTGAGGCAAGCGGAGGAGCTGAGATTGCGGGAGAAGGAGGCAAATAGAGCCGGCAGGGGAAGAATAGGCAGAGAGCTCTGAATGCTTTCACATCAATTGCAACCGAGCGATTTTGAGTGGCCGCGAATTCCAAACGAGAGCGTCGATTCAAAGAAAGTTGTTTTTGACATCTAGGTGACTCGTACTTCTATAGCGGAGTTACTAACTACGGACATCTCGAGAACGGTCAGTCTGTATTGCGTCGTTTACGATGTAGGAGAGCTTCAAACCTATAGCTGCCGGGACGGGAAGGTCAGAACGAAACGGAGCGCTCGATTGGTCGACGATACCAGACGCATCGTCACCATAAATCTGTGGTCAGATCAAGCACATGCGCTGAATGAAAAAGAAGATACCGTGGTTTTCATAAGGAACGCAGCACTTCGGGAATACAATGGAAAACGAGAGCTGTCCACGATTTCGAACACTGTTGTCGAGAAAGCTGACGATAACGAGAGCCCACTGATCGAAAGTCTCTTGAAGTGGTATAAAGAAGAAGGCGACGCAGCCGAGTATAGTGAGCTTATAATCTGAATCTCAGCTCGATCTCACACCTTAATAAAACTAATCTTTTTGTCAGTGAAATAGACAGAGATACTGAGCAGAGGTTGGAGGTGACGTTTTCACGCAATGAGTGCGGTAGTGGCCTCGACACTACCTGGCGGGTTTTTTTTTTCGGAAATAGGAGGAGGGGGGTGATAGAAGATCTTCCACCCCATGAGCCGCCCGGTCCGCCGTGGTCCACATACTTTTTTAACGGTCATGAAAATCAGTCTTTTTTCGCAAAAAAGGATGCACTAAGAAAAACTTCTAATTTGCATATTCTCGCCGAATGAAACGCTGAACGTGAAGTTTCAGACTCAATCTCACTCACGATTCGGTGTTTGCTCCATCCTGAATTGATTCCACGGGAACTCGAGCGTCAGCACAAATCGGAAGAAAAAAGTAACCGTCCGGAGCAAAAACAACTCCCTCTTTCCAGAGTCTCTCTGCAGAGATAAAAGTGCTAAGTGTTTGGAATCCCCCTCAGCCAATCTTGAAGCAGAAACCGCCCACATGAGCCGCGGGCGCCAGCGCAAGGAAAGGCCAAACCAGTGGCCGAAGATTCCTCCCCATGCGGGGTTCCCATACATAAGCCCATTCCTGAAGGGGGATCCTTTCGCGGCACTTGCGAATCCCCCAGGAGTGATGACGCTCCCGAATTCTCCCTCGGCATTTCCTCCGTGCGGTCATCGGTGGAAAAGAGGGAAAATGCACCGGTGGAATTGAAGTGCCTGAACTTGCTATGGAACTGTGAGGGCATCAAGTCTGCGTGTGTACTCCCGCAGCCTGACGACACACGGAACTTCCATATAATTATACTGACGGAGACCTGGGCTACGGAGTCTACGTCCGTCACCGGCTCCTACGCTGCCGAATGTCTGGCCGCTCGCCCCTCGGTACGCGGTCGACCGAGTGGTGGCGTCGCCGTTCTGTACAACAATGAGTTAGGAGAAGTCGAGACCCTCCTGATCGAAGACAATTGCGTAGTTCTCGCCGGGAAAATGATCAACCTTGTTGCAATCTACTCCTCTCCAGCAGAGAAAATCGCCTCCCTTCTCAAAAATTAATTCTCCCTATCGACTCCGTTGATCTAGCCAAACCCACGGGTGTCTGCGGAGATCTCAATTGCCCAATCGACAAACGTTCTATGAAAAACACACAACAACTTGTTAAATCACTTCAACTAGGTGTTCTATGGATCGCCTCGTCGAGCTCCGAGCACACTTTTGTTGGACCGCAAGGGAAGTCGACAATCGATCTCTTCTTCACCAATCTTCCTCAGAATCAGGCGAAATACCTCGGTCCGCAAGAACATCTGAGAGCGTTTGGAACCAGATGGCATCTATGTACCTGTAGCCCTACAGGTCATCGTCCGAACCCAAGGAAAACTGCCGCCAAGGCGTCAACAATTGAGCACAAAAATCGACATCGATAAGCTCTTGAAATGCTCCACTTCCATCCTTCCGGTTCCGCCCAGCTTTGAGGTTGAGCATTACTACACACAGATCGTAGACGCGATTAGACTCAGCACTGCGGTCACGAGTCCCA
This sequence comes from Galendromus occidentalis, assembly GCF_000255335.2. Lineage (NCBI taxonomy): Eukaryota > Metazoa > Arthropoda > Arachnida > Mesostigmata > Phytoseiidae > Galendromus > Galendromus occidentalis. The sequence goes on along the minus strand of NW_003804791.1, from coordinate 9,063 downwards.
AGGGCGGCCCAACATGGTTCTCGTTCCAATTCCGCCGAGCGAAATCGTACTTGAAACAATCACATGTATATCTTGGCCAAGCAGCACGAATACATGACTCCGACCTACCTCGCAGCCAGCAAGTCGTACAAACGCGCAATCAGTGAGGCCAAGCGTATCTTCGCTGACAGGGCTGAAGCCATGCTCATCAAGGAGGCTCAGCTCAGCCCTTACAAATGGTGGAGGTCCGACTTCCGATTCCGCCCGGACAGCTAAACCAATGCTTTCGGGAAATGTTTGCGAGCGCTAGGACCACACCGCTAGCGACACCGATGTACCACGCGACATGGCCGAGTACGACGACCCACTCGCGCCAAATCATACAACAGCAGTTCTCGTCAGAGGTACTTGCGCGGGCAATGTGGACAGCTCCACTGAGAAAAGCAGCAGGACCCGACCTCCTCCGACCTCCTTCGTAACGGGCACCTGCACCAGGTGCTGGTGCTCGCCCCCGTCTCTCAGCTCTCTTCAACAGGATCCTTGCGACATCGCAGCTTCCAACGAAGTGGAAGGAGAGTCTCCTCAGCGTCATTCCGAAGGGCAAAGGCGACCCATTGGCTCCCAGCTCTTATCGCAGAATAGCCTAGAAGGATGTTATCTACAAGCTGATGTCAGGTATCCATTCACGCCGACTGGAAGATTTCCCGGAAAGCGAGAACATCCTCCCAGAAGAGCAGCATGGCTTCAGAAGACACCGATGCACATACAGTGCAGCATCGGTCCTCCTCAATCGCATCCAGAGGAACCTCAAACGCAGAAAGTTTCCTCTATTCGCCGTATTCGTGGACTTCAAGGCTGCATTCGACACGGCTTCCAGAACCCTCATCCTAGAAAAGCCAGCCGTTGCGGGCACTCCTCAGCTGATCCTAGATCTCCTGCTCGCTGTGCTACAGGAGGGCACCGTCATTATAGACGACGGAGTGGCCGAGCTCGAGCCGATTTCGCAAACAACGGGAGTCGCTCAGGACGACAGTCTCAGCCCTCTGCTGTTCTCCGTCCTAGTCAGTGATTTGCCCAGGGTAATCCAGGAGCGCCACACTCAAGTGAAACTCCTGATGTATGCCGACGACCTCGTCCTATATTCTAATAGCCGAGTCCACCTACAGAGTGCGCTCGCAACGCTGTCCGCATTCGTCAAATGTAACGATCTCGTGATCAATGTGGCGAAGACCAAAGCTATGAAGTTTCGCCGAGGAGGTAGGCTCTCGAGCAGCGACTGGTTCAATCTGAATTCTGAACCTCTGGAAATGGTCAACCACTTCCCATACCTGGGAATAATTTTCTCATCGTCGGGAATTTCCTTCACTCAGCATCTTGAGGAAAGAATCCGGAAGGGTTTCCTGGCCTTTCAGAGCATCAAGAACCCTCATAAACTCTCAGTGAGCACGGCTGCTGCGCTTTTCGACCTCAGAATCGAGCCCACAGCCTGTTACGGTATACCCTTGGTATGGCAACATCTCACGGGCCTCGCATGGGCAATAATCGCCCGGAAGGACCGCATACACGGTGAATGGCGACTCGCGCAGTCGAAAGCCGGAAGTTGTGGAAGCCAGAATTTCGAAAGCCAGATGTTGCGGAAGCCCGAATCGCGGGAGCAAGAATTGTGAGAGCCAGAATGGACCTGATCACATCACGCTCCGTCGACAGGGATCGCTGCGCTATCTTGGGATGTCCGGTGAAGAGACCGATACGTCTAGTTGGGAGTCATCGCAGCAGCTGATTGCAACCATCGTATTGTGTTGACAAGCTGTGGTGGTGAAAATATGTATAGCTGTGAGCCTCCAGACTAGACAAGGGATAATGAAAGTTCTTCTGTGATGCTTGTGTGTTTTGTCTCCAAGCTGACAGTTCGGAACCCACGACATATCGCGCCTAAATAGCGTCGAAATCGAGACTCTCCAGTCAGTCTCCTTTTTCCCTATAGTGCCGCATTCTTCCTTCCGCTCCTATCTGTTCGTGTCCGGATTCGCGCACGTGAGACTTGACCCCCGTACCGTAATTGAGTCATTGAGCACCTCGGCATAGGTTTTCAGATCCTGGCTACCACGATTCTGGCTCCCGTGATTCGGGCTTCCACAGTTCTGGCTTCGGAAATTCGGGCTTTCACAACATCTGGCTTTCGAAATTCTGGCATCCACAACACCTGGATTTCACAAAGTCTGGCTTCCGCAATTCTGGCTTTCGCAAGTTCTGGATTTTAAGATTCTGGCTTCCAGAGCTCGGGCTTTCGAAATTCTGGCTTTCGCAATTCTGGCTCCTGAGAGTGAACCCTCTCACCTTCCATTCTTTGAAGAACTTCAGGCTTGATTTGGATCTCATGGATTCCGACCAAGTCTCGCTCGACCTCTGTTTGATACGTTTCTTCACCCTATCATTGAAATGCGTGATCTTTGCGCTCTGATCTTTCCTATATTCAAGGGGATGCCCGAGCAGCCGAATCTTGTTTTCGGGAAATTGAGTCTCTTTATGGCTCCCGAGTATATGCATGTTGACAGCAGCCATCATCGATAGATCCATTCTGGGCCATCGTGATGAGACCATTGCACTGATCCTTGCAAAATATCGATTTTTGACGTGAAAACGTCTTTGTCACAGGCTTTGCAGACCAATTCGATGTACTCCGTCCTTCAAGCATCGAAATCTTGTCCGCTTTTGGAGCCCTAAAATTCAGAAACTGCGGAGTTACGGATTATCCGAACTGCATCACTGGGTCGTTAATTTACGGCAAAGTCTCCAGGTGCAATCGTTCGCGAGGCAGATCTATCATTCGATTCCTACAGTCGATTTTTCACATACCCCTGGATTCGGCACGAAAGCGTAAAAATAAGCGCGAATTATGGCATAGTCCGTCAGTCTTTCGAAAGGAATTCTATAAGGCGAGGTCGGCGAGTGAGAGCCCGACAGACGGCAGCAGACATATAAGAGCGAGAACCTAAGGGCTTCTGATTATTCGATGAAAACTGCCAAAATCGAGATCGAGTCGGGCTTCGATCATGATTATGATTTGCTGGGGTGAACAACGAAGGTTTCCCAGAAAACCTAGTAGTTCTCCTGACTCCTGACTTGAGGCGAATCGAGCTTATCGACGATAGATGAGACCCTTCGCAGGGAGCTCCTGGCGACAGAAGCGGCACAACGAAGTACCTTCAAGCTCAGCGAGTGCGCGTGTCAACGGATTTAGGCTGTCATCGGGAGGATCTCTTCATGGGGCGACTCATCGGTTCACTCTCAGAAGCCAGAATTACGAAAGCCAGAATTGTCACGAGAACACCTTCTTACGCTGCTGTCTACACCGAAATCTCTCCCAGCTGGTGAGGGAACCGACTCACAAAATTGGAGCTGTGCTTGACCTGCTCTTGAAAGACATACACCGAGATTTACGTCATACTCCAGTATCACTTCTGTGAGAGCCTGAATTGGGTAATTTGGGAATACTGATAACACGATGATGCGTGGCGACTCGCTTGTATTGAACCATATTCTTCGGTTACACTCTCTCTCTCTTGTCACACACATATACAGAGCGTTGCACGTCTTAACGATGATGCTCGCTCACTTCCTTCAGAAGGCTATCTGATGCCCCTACATTCGGCTATTCTGACCTAATGCTGTCCCAGCATTTGCTAGTTATCGTGATATCACATCGACACCTTCCTACTTGAGCTAACAATGAATCTATACGAACGCTCGTATATGTTCGCCCGCTATCACATGGCTTGTCCATACCGCTGTGGCTTTCGACGAGTTCGCTGGGGACGTCCAGAAGTCCTAGTGGTCGGAGGTCGGTCATCATGATCTCCCTCACGACGCGGAGTGCCTTCTGCATGCTCTGCAACCACCGTCCTCGGAGTTCCAAGTAAACTCTCCGTGGTCGTCGCCGCCTCAGAATCACCCACAGCATCTAGATGAGTCTCGGGTTCTTCTACGAATGCCTCGTCCAAGCTCGGAGCGACTTCCGTGTTCGAAACATTCCAGCTCCCGAGCATTTCTGCCAACGTTCGATCGGTGTCTTCGCTCCCCTGGGCTACTTCGCTATCGCCCTGCGACGATGCTTTGGAATGTTCGCTCACTGCGGACGCGGACCCGGCACTGTCCGAAGTCATGCTCTGATGTCTTGCGGGACCGACGAACGTCCCTTCAATCCCTATCTGGGTTTCGTTAACGGGAATATCCTCGGATTCGTCTTCTGACTCACTCTCAAGGACCTCTTCGCCCTCTTCTCCGGCCACCTTGAAGAGCTTCAACTGTGAGCAGTGCGCGGTTGTAGTATGCGCTGTTCCACCCAACCTGGTGATCTGATACGTGTCATTCGGTAACACTCGGGACACTACCATCGGTCCCCTGAATTTGGGTTGGAGTTTCGTCGACGTACCGGTCGGGATCGGCAATCGTCTCACGACCACGACGTCGCCGACTGAATATCGGATTGCATGTTGACTCCGTTTCTTGTCATAATATTTGGAATACTCATCTTGAGCCTTCTCTATGGCCATTCTGACCTCGTCACAGAACGACTGCGAGGTTTCCATCCAGCTGTTTCCTGTTGTTGGTCAATGAATTGAGAAACGTTGTCCAATCTTGGCAGATAGCCGTGCAAAACTTCGAAGGGCGCCTTTCCCGTGGATTTAGCTGGAGCGCGATTGATGTGGTATGCTACCGACCTTAGCTTACCGGTCCAATCCTTCTTCTCTGGATGCTTACACACCGATCTCAGCACTGTTATCACCGTCTTATTCATTCGCTCCGTCTGCCCATTGCTCTGGGGGTGTTGGGTTGACGTCAACACATGTCGGATCCCCTTACTTTCCATCAGACTCTTGAAACCGTGGGATGTGAAGCACGTACCGCGATCCGAGATCAATACATCCGGGGGCCCATAAGTGAAAAAGACCCTTTCCAGGAAGTTCACCGCGTATCTTGTAGCTGTTGATTTTACAGCCTCCAGAACTACGAACTTTGACAAACTATCTACTAACACGATTATATGCTCTTTACCTACCGACATCGGTAATGGACCTACATGATCTATCATCACTTTCTGGAATGGCCTACGAGCCGGCGGTATCGGCCGACATATGCCCTCCTTCCTTGGGCCCTTCTCTTTGTTGTACAGACACTCTAAACAAATTCGAAGATGCTGGCTCAAATACTTCTTCATTGCCGGAAACCAATACCTTTCGCGAGCGAGCTCTAAAGTCTTTTCTAGTCCAAAATGCCCAGCCTTCTCATGTACGAGTACGCTCACATATTTCCTCATGCTTGCCGGAACAACAAAGAGTAGCTTCGTTTCATCGTTGCGCAACCATTTCTTGTAGAGAATGCCCGCCTTCAAGATGAAGCCATCCAGCTCCTTCGATCCTTTCCCTCGCATTAACTCCACTCGTTTCTTCAACTTCTCATCCTGCTGCTGGACCATCATCATCGAATCTTCGAGCGTCGTCAATTGAAGAATTTTTCGCACTACATTTTCCCCTCTAGCCTCGCCCACCTTTACATTCGGCGGTAGCGCCTCCACGCCCTTTTTCGAGGACATCCCCTCATCAGAAGAAATCATCAATTCTTCTTGGCACTCGGAAAACGTCGGAGCTTCTTCGATTGGGTATCTGCTGAATGCATCGACGTGGGGCATCTCGATCCCCGCTCGGTGAATCACATCAAAATCAAATTCCGCCAACCTGTTCAGCCACCTAACAACTTGACTGGAGGTAGCCGACTTGCTTTTCAGTGCCTGAACCGCGGCACAATCGCTGATAACTTGAAACTTCTCGCCGTACAAGTAGTGCCGAAACCTTTCGCAAGCCCACAAAACTGCTAATTGTTCCAACTTCGTGGAGTGGTAACGTCTCTCCGAAGCCGATAAGCGTCGACTTATCGCATAAATCATCTTCCATCGATTTTCCACCTTCTGCATTAGGACTGCTCCGAGGCCAACACCCGAAGCATCGGTGTGAAGCTGAATTGGACAGCCTGGTGTGAACTTCGACAGAATTGGTCTTTCCAGAAGTCGATCCCTCAACTCCACGAATGCTCGTTCGCACTCCGGCGTCCATTCGAAGACTGCGTCCTTCTTGAGAAGAGAAATCAACGGATCGCCGATGGACGCGAACCCTTTGATGAATCTTCGGAAAAATCCCACCAACCCCAGGAACTTCCTGACATCCGAACACCCTTGTGGTCGGGGATAATCTTCAATGGCCTTCAGATTCGCACTGCCGGGTTGGACTCCACCCGCCGAAATGGTGAATCCGAGAAACTCGACGGATTTCATGAAAAATCTGCACTTTGACAACCGAACTGTCAATCGAGCTTCCTTCAATGCGCTGAATATCCGAGCGATTTGGTCTATGTGCTCATCGCATCGATCCGCCGCGGTGATCATATCATCGATGAATGGTATCATGACTCCCTCGCCGATGATTGACTGGAGTTTGGTCATCATTTCTTGGAGCACTGCGGGTGCGTTGGCAAGCCCCATCATCATAACCTGGGGTTCATAGTGCCCATCAGGCGTAATGAACGCCGCTTTTCTACCTGACCCCTGAGCCATGGGGATTTGGAAGTATCCCCAGGCTAGGTCAAACGTAGAATACATACGTCGTCCGCCGATTGTATCGAGAATGTCGTCGATGAGGGGAATCGGGAAATTTTTGCGCACCGTCTGACTGTTCAGACGCCGATAATCGATGACCAGCCGAAATGTGCTGTCCTTTTTTCTGACGAGCATCACTGGGCTGGCATAGGGAGATTGTGACCTCTGAATGATTCCCGCGCTCAACATATTCTGTACAATTTCCTTCAACGCCCCTCTCTCCGTTGCTGACAACCGGAAAGGTCTCGACCAAATCGGTCCACTACCTGGCGTCTCTTCAATGCTACACTCCGCCATCTCGGTGCGACCCAGCTCATCCATAGATGTTGATATCACGTCCGGAAACCGATTGAGAACTTCGAGCAATCTGTCTCGTATTCGCTGCGGAATCGCCTCTGCAATTGTAACGTCTTCTTCTGTGAGCTTACGTCGAATCCCGATCTGGTTGATCTGCTTAGGGACTTCTTCGTGCCTCACTTGCTCCAAGGCGAAGATGTCCGCTGAGTCTACGATATTACCCCGCGCCACGACCGATCCTTTGCTGTAGCTTTTGTCCACACGTCCACTGTTCCTCACAGGAATCATGACTGTACCTTCCTCTGCCTTGCATAGAATAGCTTCTTCATTCGGTTCTCTCAGCAAGATCGAGTGACTTCCCTCTTTCTCAATCATGGCCGTTATGAGGCGAACGGTCTTTGCGGGTACTGTAATATCCTCCTGGAGAGTTACCGTCACGGTACCTTCCTCTTTCTTTCGCTTCCTCTCTTCCGACCATATCTCTAATACTCTCTCCAGATCGTCCGGTCTCAATATCCACGATGAGCCACCCCAAAGCAGGGTCACCAACCCTCGGTCGAGAAGATCTCTGCCGATGAGGATATCTTGACCACTCAACGCACCCTCTGGGAGTACTGTCAGCGTAACATCTATGAGTTCCAGACCATCCGCCATCATTTTAACCAAAGTCTGGCCTAACGGAACACACGACCCGCCTGCGACTCCAGTTACTAAGGGGACTGGGCTTGGTGATAATTGCAAGTCCAGCTGACGAGCTACGCTCTCTTCGGTGACCGTCAACTCCGCACCAGAGTCGATTCGTGCTGTCCACGGAATTCCGTTGATGACCACATCTTTCGCCTTCGAGGGGTTACTCGCTGCACTCTCTCCTGCATACACCTGGAGCACTCTTTTCATGCCACATTTCGACGCGAAATGCCCCTTTTGATTGCATTTGAAGCAAACTATGTCCGCCCTGTCGTGAGCCGTAGCGTTCCGTGGAGGTTTCGATGTCGATTCTTCTCTCGTAGGAACAGTCTCCGGTACCCTTCCTTGGGCGCTCCCCTCAGGATTGGCGGTCTCGCTCGACTTTTCCCGTTCTCCACCAGTTCTGGCGTCCGGCGGCGACCAGGAAATTCGAGCTCCGGCAAAACGATTTCCAGTTGCTGGGCTGTTATCTGACTTGCAGTGTCTCGCCTTGTGTCCTTCCACGTTGCATTTGTAACACACGAGACTTCTCGGCTGCCACTGGGTAGGCCGACTTCCGCCCGCCGTCACCTCCGATCGAGTCTCGCTTCTAAAACGCGTGAAGGTCATGACGTCGTTTATGTCTCGGATAAGTGCCGAAACATCGAGATGTTCTCGACCGCGCGCATCATTTACTAGAAACGAGTACTCTGAGGATAACCCGCGCAACACGTAATCCTTAACGGCATCCGGTTCGAGTTTCAACTGCAATGCTAAGTTTTCCACTCGTCGCGCATAGGTCTCGAGGCTCTCCGAGCGTTGTTGCTTGCATCGGAAGAGATGGTCCATCAACGCTGCTTGCGTTTGCCTCGGGACGTACGCTTCCCGAAATTTAGCCTCCCACTCTTCGAAAGTCTCCAACCTTGCTCCATGGTGCTTGTGCCAAATTTTTGCCGGTCCTCCCATTTTGTTGAGGATAGTGCTCCGAGTATAATCTGCAGACCATTTTCCCACTTCTTTCGCTAGTTTTAATTGGGCGATCCATTCCTCTGCTACTAGGCCTGACTCACCCATGAAGCGATCTACCGAGCTCGACGTATCCGCTTGTCTCTCGACGTATCTGACCTGAGACGATCCCTCTTCGCTCTTAGTCCTCACGTCGCTGACCGAGCTCCTTCTGATCGCTTCGGCGATAACCTCGGCCATCTTCATCATCATTTCCGGGTCCATCGTCGCACTGAATTTTCAACGTTCTAGCTCGAGTTCCGACACCCGTGCGTTTTCCACCTTCCGAATCACTTGTCGTATTCACACACCTTGCGATCTATATCCCAGGTACCCCACTTCTGATTTTGTGAGAGCCTGAATTGGGTAATTTGGGAATACTGATAACACGATGATGCGTTGCGACTCGCTTGTGTTGAAACATACTCTTCGGTTACACTCTCTCTCTCTTGTCACACTCATATACA
>NW_003804790.1:0-1183 GCF_000255335.2 Galendromus occidentalis | reverse complement strand
GTTTTCCGGGCTTGGAATGCAGCCATTGAATGCATGATTCCCTCACTTCTCCAACAAAGTATGTACCTAGTTTTGTGGAGCCGCCTCGCTGCGAGGAGTCGCTCTACGGAGCAGCTTTTGCAGCCTCCTCTCTTGAGGTTGGAAACGAATGTGACTTCCTTATGCTGCCAGCCTAAATGACAATGTGAAGATGACCCTTTGAGAACTGCTAGTGTATCGAGGAAATCCACAGAGACTTCCTGATTTTTCTTCTGTATTCGAAAGCGTTTCAGGAATTCATGACTATCATCGTGGTCTTGTGATATGATTATATACTACGTGGTCACGATGGTGGGATGCAGCGATGGATACTCTAAGCCACAAGCCGAGCAAGAGCTCGCAACGATCAAAAGCCTGCATGGTATCGGGCGGAGCAGTAGCGTGCACCGGAGGGGCGGGAGCTACTGTGCCTCGAGGCGCCGTACGCGATTGCTCAAACCGAAGTACAGTACAAACTCGATTATATCACCTAATTCATGTTCAAAAATGGTGATATAATCGAGTCGGAGATGTGATATAATCGAGTCGGAGATGTGATATAATCGATTTCCCACGGAAGTCTATGGCAACTCGATTATATCACCTAATTCATGTCCAAAAATGGTGATATAATCGAGAGTGTGATATGATCGAGTTGCCATAGACTTCCGTGGGAAATCGATCATATCACCTCTCCGACTCGATTACATCACCATTTCTGAACACGAATTAGGTGATAGAATCGAGTTCCAAAATTTTTAAGGTGATATAATCGAGTTTGTACTGTATAGGATTTCCCATACTAATTTCTTTATGAAACGGACGGAATCATGGAATGAAGCTGTCGAGTCGGGGACGCAATCCTCACTTCGCCCGTAAGCGCCACATTCCCACGATACGACTTTCAGGCTCAGACATGGGAGACACATGACGACAGAAAAGGGTTTCAGCAGAGGTGATCTAGCTCTTTTCCTCGGCACCTCGTGAGCGGAATCCCCGGAGTCTGCTCTCCACTTCTGGAGGTCGATGATTCACCCGCGAACGCGCTATCCCAGCATCCGCTTAGAGGGGATATCCTCAATGCACTTGTAAGACGGTTGCGGAGCAGGTAGGCGTCGTGTGGAATTTTCATCTTGTTCTCAGAAATCCAAACAGGCTTGTTGCT
>NW_003804789.1:0-1222 GCF_000255335.2 Galendromus occidentalis | reverse complement strand
CTTATCGGTTTACAGAGTCTATCATAGGTAGCTCTATTTCGTATTGCTGTTCTGTCTGGGGTCTGTCCCCGTCCTCTGCTGCCCTCCGGTCTATCCAGGTCGGCCAGAATAGCGCAACTAGAGCTATCTACGGACTGCCACCTCGTTCGTCGGTCTCCCCTCTGCTCAAGTCACTCTCATTTTTCGATGCTCGTCAAGTTTGCGCCTATCGCATAGCTTGCCTAGCCATCTTGTCGATCTACTTCCCTGCGTCCGTTCCCAAGTCGTGTATCTCGGAGTTCGTCGACTCCCTCAGATCGTCTAGAAACTTTCGTCTCAGGGTAGCTCGAGTAGTTCATTCGTCCTCCAGAGCGTCGCCCAAATACCAAATTTCTAATGTATGGAATGATCTCCCTGCTGATCTCCGAGGAATTACGAACTACCGTGAATTTAAACGTAAACTTCGAATTCATGTTATCTCTATATATAAAAATCGCATGTATGTCTGTTTGTTCGCTATGCATTCCATTACCACAGAACATGCAGCCAAGATTTTTGGAGGGAGTGATCATTATATACCCGAGAAGGTTTAGCGCCAATAAAATTTCAATTCGCATCGAATTTATCGCTACGTAATCGCGTATAATAACTTGCCGTTACTTCGTCCTCATCGTTATTGTAATGCGCTAATTCGACCAATGGGGTGGCAGTATCGTTATGAACATTGTAGAGTGGTGTTCACGTGGCTATCCCTTTGCTCTACGGGAAATCTTTAGAAAAACGTTTTTGAAGCGACCATCATGCCCCCCAAGCGACAATCAATTGGTCGGTCGACACGTTCCGCCGCGAAGCGGAGGGCGACTCTGGCGCTAGAGACCAACACGCAAAGAGAATCGCGATTAGAATCTGTTCGGAGTAATGTTGCTCAATTCCGTGCAAATGAATCATCTGATCTTCGAGAATCGAGGTTAGAAATTATTCGTCTTTATACCGCAAAGGCCCGACTCAGCGAAAACCATGATGAAAGAGCTGCTAGATTGGCGTGCAATAGAGAACGGAATTCTCGATCTCGACGATCTGAAAGCACTGAATTGAAGTATAGTGCTTTTCATTACGACCCATGTTGCGATTACAGCCTCAAACCCGAGGGAAGGATCGCCGAAATTAATAAGTCATGCCAATATTGTTGCGCACTCAAGTTCAAGAATGAGCCGCCAGGATTGTGCTGTGCAGGTGGGAAGGT
>NW_003804788.1:4756-11229 GCF_000255335.2 Galendromus occidentalis | reverse complement strand
AAGTGAAGTGTTGAGGCGAGATAAGACGAAAAACTGTGAGTCCTCAGACTTACAGCTGAGTATGACTCAGAGCGTTGAGACGCTTCTGAGATGAGTCACTGAAGCGGGGTTACACCCCGGCTCCGTACTAGGATAAGACTCTTCCCGCTTGTAAGAAAGCGGGGTTCGATATTGGTAAAGCATATCTATGTAGGTACGCATGCCGGGAAGGCGGAGCCTTCCTGCCACCCCGTCTCCTATATATAAGGAGACTGTTCTTCAATAAACTTTACTGTGGTGTCTCCCCTTCGCGAGACTGTACTCCTGAGTCATCACTCATACTCCTTGAGTCAGTACGTTTCCCGTCTTCCAACTTCACGCTCTAACACGTTATCAGCACGACTAGCTCTGCTTACCATCGCTGGCGTGACTTCCAAGGAAGATAAACGAAGGGGTAAGCTGTTTACTTGTAACTTTTGGTATTGGTGGTACGGCAGAATCGGGCTGCGATCTGGTTTCTTTCGGCTAATGCAAAGTGCTCCGGAGATTGAGGATACGTTTGAGTTTGTCACGATCCCATCTCATACTCCCCGATTGGCAGATATGCCGGGAGATGGAACAAGCGGATCTGGTCCGAAATTCAATCAATTACAAGGTGTGCGACTCATGGACAGTGGAAAGAATTGGACACCGTGGCGGATTTCGGTCCGAGCGCTTCTTGGGGCTGTGCCGAATGCACTCGAAGCTACGAAGGGCGAGCTTCCAATGACCGATACTAATTACAAAGCTGCCAATGGTGCAGCTAAGGCGATAATTCTCAATTCTATCTCTATGAATTTGATCACCGCATACTTTAACGCCACGAACATCGACTTGGATGCAAAGTCAGCTAAGGACATATGGTCTGCTCTCGAGAATCGCTTTGGCGGCACGAATTATGCCGCGCAAGGAGCAGCCAAGAAGAAATATAATGACTTCAAATATAATCCGTCCAAGACTGTCATGCAGAATGTAGAGGCCTTCAAAACCGTTCTTGGAGGACTCCATTTGGCAGGCGTTAAGGAGGATGACCAAATGGCTTGCCAGAGATTCTTGGGTCTGCTTCCGCCCTCATGGGCGTCTCTGGATCTCTTCTGGGGAACCAGGGCGACAGCTGACCAAACCATGACGAAATTGGTCGAATTCGGTGAGCGCGGTTACGCTGCTATGACCTGGGACGAGATCCGGGAAGAATTGATCACAGTCTGGGAGGCGATGTCTCCGTCTGAGCGGGAGCCGTTTTATCGTCGTTCGACGGCACTGCGTCGGGTCGGGGCTCATCCCGTCGGTGCTCCAGCCTATGTTTCCGGGGATTTCGCGCGTCGGCAGGAGACCATGCTCGCGGGACATCGAGTGCTTTCCCTTGCGCCGGCAGCAGGTGACGAAAATGAGGGTGCCACTCCCGAGGTTGAGCCGGTAAGCGCTTTCCCCGAGGCAGAGGTGGCGAACGGCGGGTCCCATGAACTCGCCCCTGCAGGGGAGGTTACCAAGAAGGCGGTGATATGGACACCGCCCGCTGCATAAACTATCTCCGTGACGAAAGAAGAAAAGAAATCGGGCATCGCTAACGCCACGAAGTTGCCGTGGAAAGAAAGTCCAGAATCCGTCGGAGCGAGGGTGGAGCCCAGTGGGCCTGCAGTCGTCGCTCTCGCGGAGAAAATTGAAAGGGGCCCGGATGTCGCGAACGACGCGAAATCTTTGCCGACGGAGTGTTCGGATTCTGCGGAGGAGGTGGCTGGGCCTCGTGGGCTTGTCGGAGATTCGAATCGTTGACCACCGGCCCCACTTCCCTAGTATATTCCCCTGGATTCCCCGAAAGCGAAGGCTGCCGTACGTCGGCCCGGACCGTTCTGGGCTCGGCCCGCCCTCCCCCCGCGGATGGGGTCCTGCGTGTGACGAAAGTTGTTCAGGGTCCCGCTGGAGAAGAGAGACGCGTGCCGCTAAATCCGTTGCGTCGCGAGCGGGCTAACCCCGAGTCGGCCCGAAGTGCTGTGGCGAGTTAACGGCCGGCCATGAGATATGTGAGGCATGCACGTAGTCCTCATACTCGGGACGTATCCAAAACCCTGGTGAAGTTCACTGGAACTCGGCATGAGCCCCCCGAAGCCGGTGATAGCGATCCGGAGTTCGACATACGAATCGAGGAGGCTTCCAGTGATGAATCCGACTGAGTTTCTGTCGTGTGATGATCGTATTTCGATTGTAAATAAACATATGTTTTCCTTTTTCCACTATTCTCTAATGCTGGTCATCAGTCCCCTTGACTGGGTGATCCGCCAGTAACACGTGATCTCATGTTCGTTTCATTGCAGGGGGTCCGGCGCTCCATGTTCCAACGGGTATAGAAGTTTTGCCGGTCTCAATCGAGTTCTCCCGTTACTGAATTTTATAGTGCAGGTCCGGTTACGGTGATCCGCGGAGCTCTTGTATAGCTCTACGACGCGGACTAGCGGCCAGTGACTTCTCGGGGTATTCTCTTCTTTCAGAATGCAGATCTCTCCGAGCTGGAGAGAGCGTTGCTTCACCGGTCGCCTTGAGTGCGCTGTTCGTAGATTTGCGAGGTACTCTGCTTGAAACCGTTTCCAGAATGCCGATAACGTCTTCTGACTGGAAATTCCACCGTTTCGAGAAAACGATAGCTCCGATGTCTTTCCGTAGCTTCGGGATTTCTTTCGATTCTGGCAGTCGTGAGTGGCCGTCGTAGTCGTATAAAGGTTCGCTGGCGACAGTGCTCGAACTTCGTTCGGGTCGGGTGAGACCGTCGTTGACGGTCTCTGGTTGATTATAGCTTCTACGCCTGAGAGGATAACCTCGAAGTCTCCGAAGTATGGGATGGTTGTCCTGAGGGTCCGTTTCAGGCAGCGTTTGGCGCAGCCTACCATTCGTTCCCAGAAACCGCCGACCCATGGTGCTGCGGGTGAGATGAAATTCCATGTCAATTTCGAGTCTGTGAGCCATGATGAGATGTCTCCTCTCGAAATGTGGTTGTATATCAACTTAATTTCCAAATCGGCGCAAGGAAAGGACGCTCCGTTGTCCGAGACGAAGTTTTTCGCTGATGGGTAACGGTTGATGAATTTTTGTAACGCGTTCAACACCTCATATGTCGACAGGTCTTTAGTGAGAAAGAGTGCGATGGCTCTCGAGACGGCGCAGGTGAATAGCAGGATGTACGCTTTCGCCCTCTTTCCGTTTTCCTTTTTGTATGCGAAAGGACCAGCGAAATCCACGCCTGTGAAGAGAAACGGCGGTGTGGTTGCGACTCTGAAGGCTGGCAGTGGTGGAGTCGGCTCAGCGGCTGGTTTGGCGTTGTAGCGTTTGCAGCCCGGACACGTCTTCAATGTCTCATAGACGATTCTTCTAGATTTCAGAGTGAATTACTTTTCCCTGAGTTCTTGTAGAGTCATCGCGATGCCGCCCCAGTGCCAGCATTCTCTGCCGTGAACAGAGAGCGCGATCAAATTGCCCCAGCCATCTTCGCTTGGAATGATTACCGGATTTTTTTGGTCGTACGAATGATCGTTGGATCTCTTTAGATGGGATCTCACTCTTAAGATGCCGTCAACATCCATGAAGGGTTGGAACTGCGCGATGGTACTCGTCTTCGGAATCTCTTTGCCGCTTGTCGAGACCTCTGTCGGGAAGTGTCTCTTTTGGATCCTCTTCATCAGATCGCGTTCTGCCTCTTCGTATTCCGATGGTTTTATATGTAGTCCGTCGACTCGATTGAGGGTGGTAATGCGAGTCGAATTCCTGTGGTGTAACTGTTTGGATTTAATTTTTCGGGCGAGCGTTTTCAACTGGTTGCAGAATGCTTGCGCTCTCACGAATTTCGACCACGAAGAGAAACGCGTTGGGTTGAGGAGTTTGTCGATCGGATCGTCTTCCTTGTTGTGAACGGTGTGGAGGCATATCGCCGTCTGCGATTTCCTTTCCTCGTTCGTTTCTTCGATTGTGGGTTGATCGATAGGAATCCTCCAGTTCGGGACGGTCGACCACTGGGGTCCATGGAGCCATCAAGAACGGCCCTCTGGATTCGAGATATCTGCACCTCTAGATAATATATCTGCGGGGTTTTTCTCTGATTTGACATATCTCCATGAGTTGGGGGACGTTAGTTTGCCGATTTCCCGGACACGATTCGCGACGAATGGTTGCCATTTTTCAGGTGTGCTGCGAATCCAGGAGACACAAGCCATATTGTCAATCCAGTAGTACTCTTGATCGATTTTGAGTTTCAGGAAGTTCCTGATGTTGGCCGTCATGCGCGCGGCCATCAGGGCTCCCATGAGTTCATAGCGATGAATCGACCATCTTGCTTTCGTGGGGACGACTCGTGCCTTCGATATTATGAGTCTTGATTCCGTTGAGTTGTTTCCGATCGTTCTCAAGTAGATCACTGCCCCGTACGCTTCCAGTGACGCGTCGCAGAACGTGTGCAATTCGAAACTCGTTGTCGAGAACAGCGAGCTGAGCGGTCTGTTTATCCTGAATTCTGCGCATCTCTTCAGCGTGGAGACGAAATCTTCGTAGCTGAGTCTGATGTCTTCTGGGAGGATGTCGTCCCAGTCGATCTTTCTCTTCCATAGGGATTGGAAGAGTCTTTTCGCTCTTACTGTGACGGGTGTCATGATGCAGAGAGGGTCGAAAATCTGTGCGAGCCCTTTGAGAAGTTTTCTCTTGGATGGGTTGTTCGTAGTGAGTTCCGTCAGTGCTTTCTGTGAGAAGACACGGCGACTATCCGATGAGTGATACCATCTCACTCCAAGAAAATTAGCGTCGTCGGTGCCGGCTCTGATTGTAGTGTTCTCGAACAGGCGACAGTTCCTCGATGGTTTCCGCGATGGTTCTGTCGCTTGTGCACCATTTTCGGAGAGGGAAGTGAGCTTTCTGGAATATATCGAACAGCTTGGCGATTTTCTTTCTCGCCTCTTCCCTGGAGTCTACCCCGAAACATACGTCGTCCAAGAAATCGCTTATCCGCGATTTCTGTGATGAAATCTTGGTCCTCGGAGGGTGACTGAAGGCAGTCCTTCAAGTGGTGCTTCACCCCTTTGATATGTAGCCATGGTGAACAGATCAGTCCGAAATCAAGAACTCTCGTGCAAAATTCCCTGATGGGGGCGCGGGCGTCTGGTTTCTCGGAGATACCGAGTGGCCACAGGAATCTGAGGAAAGTTCGGTCACTCGGGTAGATCTCGAACTGTAGGAAAGTTTTTCCGATGTCGGCGGTAATGGCGAATTCGCATTCCCGAAATCGCATTCGGCACTAGGGGAAGTAGGTTTTCGCCTTGATGTAAACAGTCGTTGAGTGCTGCTTCGTGGCTCCTCCGTGCTCCGGCGCACAGTGGTCAAAAATCGATTTCTAGGTGGACAAAATTATTCGGTCGTTTTTCGCCCATATCTCAAACTTGAATGGTTCAGACTACCCGATACGATGAAAATTAGGGACGGATGACCCCCCACAAGGACGCACCGACCCGAAGAGTTGCGATTTGTGTCGATACGACCGAGGGAGAATTCTTCCGTGGCCGACAACAGGCGAAAACCTAAATTGCTCATTTAAGACCTTTGCCCCGACTTACCCCAGGAATTTTTTTTTTTAAAAGCTCCTCAAGCCTTCCGCTTTTCGAAGCACATCTCCAATTTCTGCGCATTTTTGCGCTAAGGGCTTTAAAAAAAAAAAAAGGCAAATTTTCGCTGATTTTAGGTCTTCATCGGAGACATCGAATTATAGCCGGGCATGCTTCAGACGAGATGGCCTGGGCTGTCTTAGAATATTTTTTCCTCTCTTTCACTGCTCGTGGGTGACCAAAGGCGGAGATACCGGGATGCAGAATTCGCTACAGGCTTTGATCCGCTTCGATTGTGGAGAGAGATTCCCTCTTTTACAATAGCATGGATATGGATCCCGATCGGTGCTCGCGATTCGGGGGCGAAGCGAGTCATCTCGGCGATCCGACATCCAACAGCTCGTTCCCGAAAAGCGATCTCTTGAGCGCCAGCAGACGATGTTCCGAGTCTGACTCACGGGCAAGCTGGCGCGGTCTCCACTTCTGTAGGAAGTTGGAAGTCAAGCAGGAAACCACGTGCATCGGGATCGCTCTTCGTTGTGCGCTCTCGGGCTGAGCTTCACTGTGCATCGAGACTTTGCGGAGGACCACAAGTGACGGCGATGGAGGTGATCAAGACTATTACCGTAACCCGGAGAGAATTTGTGGAAAAATGCTTCGAAGCCGGAAAACGAATGAGACCGGATGGCATGATCATTCAAGTCGTGGAGCATTCGTCTCTCTCAAATCTGCATGCATAAAGTTGGTGGGATATTTCAATGAACAACGTCCTCAAGACCTCAAATATCGTCTCCGCGGGCGAGCTGGAGGCCGGAAACCCTTTCCGAGTCTCAGGCCTCATTCGGGAAACGGAACTCTATCGAAAAAACCATCGAAATAATT
>NW_003804788.1:0-4736 GCF_000255335.2 Galendromus occidentalis | reverse complement strand
CGATCCGACATCCAACAGCTCGTTCCCGAAAAGCGATCTCTTGAGCGCCAGCAGACGATGTTCCGAGTCTGACTCACGGGCAAGCTGGCGCGGTCTCCACTTCTGTAGGAAGTTGGAAGTCAAGCAGGAAACCACGTGCATCGGGATCGCTCTTCGTTGTGCGCTCTCGGGCTGAGCTTCACTGTGCATCGAGACTTTGCGGAGGACGACAAGTGACGGCGATGGAGGTGATCAAGACTATTACCGTAACCCGGAGAGAATTTGTGGAAAAGTGCTTCGAAGCCGGAAAACGAATGAGACCGGATGGCATGATCGACTTTCTGCTCTCATCTGGAAACTTGCATCGATCGAGCGTTGAAAATTTAGGAGAATTGAAGCTCAGCCTTAGCCGAAAGACCGCCAAAGTATTTGGAAGGTTTGAGAGAAGTTGGTGGGATATTTCAATGAACAACGTCCTCAAGACCTCAAATATCGTCTCCGCGGGCGAGCTGGAGGCCGGAAACCCTTTCCGAGTCTCAGGCCTCATTCGGGAAACGGAACTCTATCGAAAAAACCATCGAAATAATTTTGTCCACCTAGGAATTGATTTTTGACCACTGTGCGGCGTCTTTGACCACTCGTGTCGTCGTGATCTTCGAGTTATCGTTGTTCATCTTGAGAATGCTTGTAGCGGTAGATAGTGTGCCAATTGATTCCGCTGACGAGGTAGAGCTTCTTCCGCGGAGCCGTTGGAGAGATATTCTCTGATCTCATTATCAACTGCTGCTAGCTTTTCCGGGGTTTTCTTCAGCTTCTTCAGAAATGAATGAAGTCGCAATCGGGCTAGGTTTTCGTTGTCGCCTAGGGCCCTAGGGTATCGAGGTTGTCCTTGAAAGGGAGACTCAGCCTGAGTCGTCCGTCGGGTTTCCTTTCAACCGTTGCATCGAAAAATTTGTCGAGTTCCTCCGTCAGCGCGTCTCATTCGTCCGACGTCGATGAATCCACTCCCAGCAACTCTCCCTCCCACAGGAACTTCAGATCGTTGTCGATCGATGTATCCGGGCTTTCTCCGTGGTGCTGAGTAGGTTTTTTCTCGCACTCTGGGTTGGGTTTTCCCTCGGGGTTGGCTGATATCATTGTCGGCAATGAAGCTCTCAATTCGCAGAGCAGGGTTGAGGTGTCTGATGAGAAAGGGGATTCTCTCAGAGTTCCACTGAGAATCCAGCCGAAGATGGAGGATGTCGCTAACATCCTCCCGTGTTTTTCCATTTTCCCTGTATAAATGCTGGCTAGATCCGCTGCTCCGATGATGATTGAAATCACGTTCGGAGGCTCTACTTCTTTCCTTCCGTCGGCTATTGGGAGTAGTCCGAAGTTGTTGGTGACTTCTGGGAAGTCCGAATCTGTTATCGATGGGGTTCCGATGCATTCGAGTGTGATGCTCGACTTCGGATCGTGTTGGCTTGAGATGACGATTCGATGAAGCCATGTGTCCAGCGTCGTTATGACGTTCCCCATGGTTTTAACGGAAGTCCTGGCGGCGTTTGTTGGGACAGCTCCTATCCGTTTCGCCGCTTCCGTGGTGATGTAGGACCTGTGAGATCCGCAGTCGAGTAGAATTCGGGCGCAAGATCTTTTCCCGCCGGGTCCTATCCATGCTGTCGCTGATGGGAGTAAGATATCTGGTTCCGTTATGTCTCCACGGTCGTCGGGCATCGTGGGGGTCCCGGACGTTAAGAGGAAAGATGAGGTATCCAGTTGTGCCTTCTTGCACATGATGATGCAATGTTTCTCTTACATTTCGAGCAGTTCGTCTTCGGACCGTCTCGACATTTTTTCGATGCGTGCTTTCTTTTCAGGCAAATCCAGCAGGCGTTTCGTCGAATGACCCGTTCGCGGCGTTCCTCGTACGTCAGCGTCGCTTTGCATCTAAAACTGTCGTGGTCGTACCCACAGAAAATGCACGACTTATCGATTTTTTGTTGAGTATTTTTTGTCGTGTTCGGGTTCCTGTTGGCAGGATTGCCCACGAAGAAGTTATTGGTATTCCTGTGGAGTGCGTTCGTATGCGGCTGGAAGTATCGAGGTTTAGTCGGAGCTGATATGTTTGTTTGCTTCGCGTAGCTGAAAGGTGGTTTCCTTTGTTGCCCGTGGTAACGGTTTCCGGCGCTTTCCAGCTCTGCTTCTCTGCGGACCATAGTCGTGTAGCTGAGGAACTCTAGCATGAATTCTAAGTCCGTCGTTAACGGATCTGTGAGTTTTCGCTTCTCTAATTTCTTGATAAACTTTTCTCTCAGTTCCGCCGGGATGCATCTGAGGACTCGTTGGATCATGGAAGTCGACAATTCGGCGTAGGTGTTGCCGATAACCAGTAGTGCCTTGACATTGAGACTGAGTGACTCCGCGAACGATTCTAGCCGGTTGATAGGGATGGCCCCTTTCTCCAATAGCTTGTCAATTTCTCGTATGTGCGATTTCTGTGCAAGCTTGGTGTCTCCGAAACCTTCCTGGATTATTTCCTTGGCCAATTCGTAGTGACTTTCCTACCATTGGAGGTGTGCGATCGCATCGAGAGCTCTCCCGATAAGAGAGTGTCTCAGCAGATTGAACTTCTCCATGGTTGGTGCGGGTGTGTCATCTACGAATACTTTAAACAGTTGTTGCCATTCTCGGAACTTTCGGCTGTCTCCGTTGAAGCGTGGCACTTCTCTCGCTTTTCGGCCCAGGGAGAAGCGATCTGAAGAGTGGGATCGCGTTGTGTCGATCTCCGGTTTCTTCTTTTCGCTCTCCGGTGTGTAGCAACGTCTGTTGGCGCGCTATGTTTCGAATAGAAAGAGAGTCTGTTCTTGAGTGTAGAGGGCGCTTAGGTAGCAGACGATGGAGAATGATAACAGAGAGAGATTCATTCAGAGTCTGATGGCGGTAGATGACAGATCGTCTCCGTGAGTCAGCTGAATGAGGAGCCGTGGATGAAGTCACAGAATCCTCCGACTACTCTGTGTTCAGTAGCCTAGAGAGAGAGCAGGAGAGCTTCTCACATTGCAGTGGTGGGATACGCGCAGTTGATATTTCGGAGAGACAGTTGTGTGACGAAGATCAGAAAAACCCGGCAACGAGAGGAAGATGTCGGAAGAATTCTTTGCGAAGTTGACCAGTACCGTGAAGGATCTGGTAGAGGTGGTCGGAGCTATGAAGATCAAGATCGACGAGAAGGAGGAGTCGCCCAGGAAGGAGGAAAGAAGGTGGATCGAGAACACTGCGTTGAGTCTGCGCACGTGCAACGGAAGGTACCCGAGGGATACGGAGCTGTGGCTGGATGAGTTCGGGTTCGCGCGGAGTAACGGTAGGTGGTCAGAGGCTGGTACGAGAAGCGTGCTGTGTACGAAGTTGGTTGGGGCGGCTGGTCTGTGGAATCGATCTTATGGCAAAGACTACTCGACGTTTGAGCTGTGGGAAGAGGCATTTCGTAGAGAGTTCATCCCGGCGGAGTGCGAAGGAGTATTGGCAGAGTGGGTGTTGAGTTCGAGGCAGAATAGAGGGGAAGATGTTCTGATGTTTGCGTTGAGGGTAGAGACGGTTGCGAAGAAGTTGAAATGGGGTTTTCCGGCGATCAAACGGCAGATTCTGAAGGGATTATTGCCAGAGTACAAATGTGCATTGTCATCCGCTCATGCGACGGTCCACGAGTCGGTGTCGGCGCGAGAACGATCGAGAGTTATCGGGACGTGAGTGGGAGGTCGAGTCGAAACTGGTATACACCGCAGGGATCGAGAGAGACGAGATCAGGTGGAAGGGGATGTTTCGCGTGCGGAGAAGACGGGCATCGGAGGGCAGACTGTCCGAGGTTGCGAGTGTCTGGTGGATACCATGTGTCGGGGCTACTATCTTCTTGGGATACGGCGAATGAAGACCTCGGTATTAACGAACCAGCGAGTACCACCTCTAGTTTATTGACCACACACACAGACCGCCACAGCCGACCTATAGTCGCTGTGCGACCGACCTCTCTAACCACTCGCCACACTCTGTTACATCATACCCTCTGACATCCGTCCGACACATTACACGTCCGGCCAACACCTCGAACGTCCACCTAACATCTCCACCGTCTAACGTCCGTCTACATCTCTATGTGACCACGACATTCGGTCACGCTACCTACGCTGACTCCCGACAGCGATTTTCCTACCGGCCACCGTACAAATATAGATTTTTCACCGCGCCGTCACCTCTCAGTTCCGTCCGGCACGTCGGGCACACCGGGTTTTGCCTCAACGCCTTCGCCAGGCACAAAAAGCAGAACAAGTGCCCGCACTTCGTCGTTTGCGGGTCCTCCGGCACCAACAAGCATATGGCGCACCTGTAGTGAGCCATCATTCGGAAGTTGCGTACGGCCTCTTCCGTCCATGCCGCCGGGCACTGTGGGCACTCCGTCCTCGCCTCCGCCGACGAATCCTCCGAGGACGTCACTCTCTGGCTCCAGACCCTCCGCGCCGTCATCGCCGGCGTCTCGCCCTCACGTGGCCGGACCTCTACCACCGGCTGCGCGGCCGGCCGTTCCTCCTCTGGCTCGTCGAAGGGGCGACTCCCCCAGAAGAAATGATCATCGTCGTCCTCGTCCTCACTGGATTCCTCCAGCACGTTTTCCGCCAGTCGCACCGCCCTGCGTTCCGGCTCCGCCTGAACGTCTTCTGCCGTCCGAACCTCGCTGGCTTCCGCACGACCGTCCACCGCTGGTTGATCTTCGCTGGCTTCCG
>NW_003804787.1:0-1022 GCF_000255335.2 Galendromus occidentalis | reverse complement strand
AAATGCTTCTATTTTTTCGACGACGTTCTCATCAGCGCGGGTGGATTCGAGCAGCTCATGCTCACGCTAAGAGAGGTGTTTCAACGATTAAGGGCGTCCCGACTCACGCTGAATCCAGGGAAATGTCGCTTCGGATTCGAGGAGGTTACCTTCATGGGACTCGTGATTCGGAACGGAGAGATCGCCCCAATGGAGGACAAACTGAGGGCCATCGAACAGTTCCCTGTACCGGAAAACGCGAGGCAGACCTGTCAGTTCTTGGGCCTCTGCGGATTTTTTCGTCGTTTCGTTCCCGGCTACGCTTCTATAGCCGCTCCCCTGAGCGCCTTGACGTCGACAAAGACCGAGTTCGCGTGGGGGGAGGCTCATCGTAGAGCCTTCAATGATCTCAAAAACCTCATGAAAAGGCCGCCGGTGCTTGCGCTGTTTGACCCGAGGCGACCCATCGAGCTCCACACGGACGCATCCGCGATAGGAGTCGCCGGTATGCTTCTACAGGGGGAAGAGAGAAACAAGCTACATCTCGTCCGTTGCGTTTCGCGCAAATGCAGCGATACCGAGTCGTCGTACACGTCGTCCAGACTCGAACTTCTGGCGATTACCTTCTCGCTGGAAAAATTTCGTCCCTTCCTGAGTGGTCGCCACTTCAAACTAGTGACCGATTGCCAGGCATTACTAAGCATCAACACGAGAACTACAAAAAACCCGCAACTCGCTCGGTGGTGCGCCCTGATTCAAGACTTCCAGTTTACTGTTGAGCATCGCTCAGGCACACGTATGGCACGCGTGGATGCGTTATCTAGGAAGCCCACCGAGGACGCTCCAGCCGTTTCCGAAAAGATCTATTGCGGACTTACACAGGAGACCGACTCGGAGTCTGAGATCCAAATGCTCGAATTATGGGAGGCTGACCGACCGAGCGCTAGACGCATCCCCGCCGAATCACGTCCTGTCTCATTCCTTTCCGAGATCAAGGCCATCCAAATGGAAGATCCAGATATTCAACGAAAGATCGCGATCCT
>NW_003804786.1:0-1413 GCF_000255335.2 Galendromus occidentalis | reverse complement strand
GCTTGATCAAGGGTTTGAACCTCTCCGGGCGGGCTAGTTTTTTTCTGTGGTTCTTGAGAATCGATATCGTCAATGAGTTCATCGTTCGGAATCTCGTTGTAGTTGATCTTCATGGTAGTCGAGGCACTTTCTCGATTCCGACATCTCTCAATTTGATGATATCTATCAGAGAAACCCAGAGACTCGCAGATCGAGCACGGTTTTTTTCGCGAGTCCTCTCTGTGTCAGGATCACGGATCCTAGCGAAAGGTTTCTGTTGTTCCTAGATTGGTCGAAGGCTAGGTTCGGTAGATCGGCGGGACACGTACGGGCTCAGAGAGGACAACCGGAGCTTGAGATGGGAGCACACCACAGTGATTTTATTGGAGAAAGTGTCGTCTCATATATCAGTAGGTTGACCCTCCCCCAGAGGCACAGTTCGTAAGGCATCGAGTAAGATTTCCAGATGAATTACTAAATACGGAAGATGGTTACTAAATACGGAATCAAAAGAGAGGCCTGATGAGTGGAGCCTCTGACATGTGACAGTGCTGGAGCCTCCGACATGTGGCACAGTACGGAGTCGGGGTTTACCGAAATAGATATGACAGAAAGCTTAGCTTAGAAGAATGAGTGTAGCTATTCAAAACTTAGTTCCACCGTCAGCGAATCAAGCTCCCTGAATTCGTAGAGCCTGTCTATGCCCTCGCCGGTCACACGGTCACATCCCTCCATGAAGAGACGTCTGAGACCAGGAGAATGGGCTCGCAGGTCATCCAGATGGCTGTCTTCCAAAGCGACAGCCCCTTTAAGCGACAGGTTCCGCAGCGCTGTGCACTTGCTTATCGCAGCGAAAACTCTGGCCGTGAGTTTTACGCAAGACTCTAAATGCAGATCCTCCAGATGATCTGCATTTGCTTCCAGGAAGCCGACTAAACCCTCGTCGACTAGGAAAGTCTTTCCGAGGCGGAAGAGCTTCAGTCGGCGCCCCGATTCCACCAAGTTGGACAGAACTGACTTCAGGAAAGGCGTCGTGCACCGCTCGAGTTCCAGGGAATTTAGGGCCGGCATCGTACTCAGCAGCTGGCCGAAAATCGTGGGGGTCCAGGGAGCCGTAGCTTGCTTGCTCACCCCCAAGGTGAGATGTTTCACGCTGGAGCGCATGCTGGAGAATTGTTCGACCTGCTCAGGCGACATTTCGAGTGGCGAGCGCTCGCCAACTGAAAAGAAGCAGGTAAATTAGTGCTATATTCAGACGAATCTATGAACGGTCAGAAATCCCGCATCATAGGATATTCTCAAGTTCCCAGTTCGTAGATTTTCTTCCGGGAATAGATAGAATCGAAAGGCGGGAATTAGACTCACGGTATATGTAGAGGTGCTCCAGCCGAGAGCATTGCCCGAGGATCGAGTAGAAGACTCGACTCCGCCAAT
>NW_003804785.1:0-1139 GCF_000255335.2 Galendromus occidentalis | reverse complement strand
AATCGGAAGTATCCTAACATCCTAATACTGATAGTATTTTGAGTATCTTGATCGTCAGGGGTTAAAAAGTGACGGCTCCACGAGCTCGGTCATCAAGCATTTGACGAAGCAGCACTCCATATCGAAAGACAGCGCTTGGGAGCCAGCTTCGGTTCAACTCGAGAGCCCCACAGCTCCACTTGCAATATCGGACTTCGCCCAAAAGGGAACACCGAGGAAACAGCTGAAGCTAGATAAATTCCTCGCCCAGGAACATACAGCCCGGAGCGAGGTAGTTCGCCTAGTATGTGAGTCGAACTTCAGCATACATCAGATTGTCAAATCGCCAGTGATACGGAGACTCTTCTCCCGTGCGCATCCAAACGGGGGTGACCGAGCATTTGAGCGCAAGAAAGTTTGAGCGCAGCGTAAATTTGAGCGCAAAGCAAATCCGAGCGCAACGTAAATTTGAGCGCAGCGTAAATTTGAGCGCAAAGTAAGTCTGAGCGCAGCGTGAATCTAAGCGCTCGTGAATTCGAGCGCAGCATCAATTTGAGCGCAGAGTAAATCTGAGCGCATCGTGAATTTGAGCGCTCGTGGATTTGAGCGCGGAGCTGATTTCAGCACAGAGCGCGATCAACTTGACAGAGATGGCATTTCATCGGGAATTCCCGGGAATTAATGACATGCCCGGGGACCGTGTCCAGAAAACCACGTATTCCCGAGCGAAGCATGAGGAAGGTAAGGCTAGGTTAGGTTCCAGACGGGGTAGGCATGACATTGTGAGGCGGACTAAACCTAAGTTAGGGTGCCTTGTGGGGCTAGTAAGACGCACACGGCGCACAAACTCAGGTTCATAGCCGAACCACACCTGGGAGACAGCGCCACGGAGAAGATTTTTCGGGAACCTGAAAATGCGCATGGCATTCTTCGCGCTCAAATAGCCTCTGCGCTCAAATTACCTCTACGCTCAACTTCACTTCGCGCTCAGGTATACTGTGCGCTCAAATTCACGTGCGCTCAAATTTACGCTGCGCTTAGATTTGCTTTGCGCTCAAATTTACGCCGCGCTCCATCTTACGCTGCGCTCAAACTTAAGCTGCGCCCGAATTTACGCCGCGCTCGAATTTACTTGCGCTCAAATTACATAGTACCCTATA
>NW_003804784.1:0-1067 GCF_000255335.2 Galendromus occidentalis | reverse complement strand
GTGTTCGGTGACGAAAGAAGCATTCGCTGACCTAGTGATAGCCACTCTGAATGACCAAGTCGGGGCGCTGGTCATTGTCGCTTTGTGGAGGAGGAAACATAAGCTCTCGATCATCCAAACGCACGACTTCCTAGAGCAAGTAGTACTCCCCGGCCTCGATTCTTTGAAAAGTTTCGCGAAGTTTCTCCACTCCCTCGGAATCGAGGGTCTCGGGTGGAAAGCGGAGCAGCTAAGATTCTACCAATCGAAAATCACCGAAGCAGTGATCAGCTATTGCCCGACTTCAGGTAAGAGCATGATATCTACGGAGGAATTATTGACTCCTATCGGCTCCGTTTTCGATAATAAGTTTATAACTACAGTGGTGGTCAAAATCTTAAGAACGGCAGGTTCCGCTAGCGGAAGCGTCGCCATACTTCGGGTCAGGCGAGCCGCAGAGAATCGCTAATCACTTGATTCGAAACCCTGAGACTCAAATTATTCATCAAGTATATCAATTCGAACCACAGAAGCTCTCGTTGACTCTCTCGGAGTGAAATCTGACATGAGAAAAAAAGTTTTTTTCCTGCTCATAGGAACGCCATGTTCAACTGCCATAGGCGGTTTCCACGGTCTGAACGCCGAAATGCCGAGCTCTGATGATCAAGCAGGGACCAGAATACAGACCGACATTAAGGCCAGTTTCCCTGCTGGAAGTTCCCACTTGCCACATAATGTGCAATGCACCTCGTGCAGACTACAGCAACGACCGCGGCTGAAGTTGACCATTTTCGGTTTCAAATTTCAAAATCCATGATCCTCGGCCTGAGCTCATCCGTTGCACTCCAACGACATTCTTCCGGATGTGACCGAAAGCCACGTGCGGGTTCAAAGACTGATGTGTGATGTGCAAGAGAGCTGTGCTTTCCTGAGATGGCCAAGGGACCTCATTGCTCACCCGTCGAAAGGAAAATTATCGGGAACCTCAGGGCGGATGGCAAAACATTGGCAGAAATCGCTAGACTGATGGACAGGTCGAAAACGATGATACACAATGCCCTCAAACCGGTAAGAGTCAAGCTCAAGAG
>NW_003804783.1:0-2445 GCF_000255335.2 Galendromus occidentalis | reverse complement strand
CCAAAATTCCATATCTAAGTGAAGTTCCCAACAGATTGGCCACCGGTGTCTACAGGGTTTTCATGAGGCCCATCTGGTTTCTTGCAGTTTTCCCACTCTGGGTATTAGGACCTTATCTGTTTTCATGGATCATTTCATTTCTTCAATGTTGTTACAGAGCTCTTCTCGCCAAAAGCATCCTGAGAGGCAAAGGTAGCCCGTATGATGACTATGTTTATGATGTAGTCATTCAATGCGCGACATGCAGGTCCCTTGTGGAGGAAAAGGACATGAAAGATCATCAAATTCTGTGCTGTAACAACCGTTGCAGCTACTGCAAAAAATCTTTCAGAAGCACCCAGACGTATCTTGAACATGTGTCAAAGTGCGTAGATCCCAAGTTCCATTCAAGAAGGGATGATGAATTCTTCAAAAGGCTTGAAAACAGCAAATTTGCTAAATCTCTAGAGGAGATTAAATTAGGGAAAAGGTACAGGATTGGTTCATTTGCGGTCTTGGTGACCTTCTTGATGATACTCTCAGAGCTGCCTTCTTCAATGGCAGTGTTTGTGGAAACTGTTGAGCCGTCAGAGTCCGGCGGCCGACTCACAAAGCCCTCTCCCCGCTTACTCCGTTTCTACTCTTACCCTCTTATATCTGTAATCCGGAACAGATTCGAGAAATAAAGCAATCCGATTCTACCTATCTACCAGGGTGCGTGTGTTCAATACTCCTCCAGCTTATCTCCAGTATCTGTGCCTCCGGAGCTGTACCACCCCGCCGGGTCTGCAGTCTCCCTTACCGTCTGGGTCCTCAGAGTTCCCGTTACAACATAACTGGCGACGAGGAAGAGAACGAATCCGGCTGGACCGAATTCGCGAACAATCCCACGTGGACAGACCTGACAAATGTTGTGCGAGTGAACTCGAAGTGAACTCAAACGTGTGAAGTGAACTCCACCGCGAACCACAAGACGGAAAATTCAACATGGCAAAATACTCGGAAGAAGAGATGCAAGAAATTCTGCAGAGGGCCAAAGAATCCTGGTCTACAGCATCTCAGTCCAAGAACACCGCCTCACCCAACTCCAGGTGCTTCGAGTACAAGCTCGACTCCTTCAAAATCCCAGAATTCCAGTTCGATGCAGAACTTGATCTGACGTTCAAAAACTGGTTTGAGCGCTATCAAACGATCATCGAAGCCGAAAACAGTCCATTCGGCGACAACGAGGACCGAGCACGGTTCATCGTCTCCAAACTGGGAAAGGTAGAGTACCGCAAATTCGCCAAAGGGATCATTCCAAAGAAGGTCAGTGAATTATCCTACGACTCCCTAATCGACGAGCTGACAACCTTCTTCGATCAACCTACGTCTCTATTCCGAAGAAGACTCAAGTTGTTCGACCCGAAGCAAGAGTTCACGGACCTCGATGACATGGCAGGCCAGATCAAGGCACAAACAGATGTCAGCGATATGGAAACCTGCTCAGTCGATGAAATCGAGTGTTTCATTGCCATCCAAAGGCTGCACCGACCAGAGCACTCGCTCCAACGTCTTCGAGCCTTAAACACCCTGGAGACGCGCCCTGGTACAACCTTCGACGAGCTCATCAACGACCTGAAGATGTTCGAAAACATCAGGCGAGACGCAGCATACGTCGGAACAAGCCAGAAGAGGGCAGTTTACAAGGTGCAAAGAATACCGCAACCGACAAACGCTAATAACTCCAAATACGTTTGCTACCGGTGCGGCGGCAATAACCACGAATGCGACAAATGCAGATTCAAGAATGAAATCTGCAGCAAATGCAAGAAGAAAGGCCACATAGCAAAAGTGTGCAGAGGAGGAAAGCCGTACAGCAACAGACCAAGAGTCAACCACGTACGCGCAAAGGCGAATGTTAACCTGATTTACACCACGGTGAAAATCAACGGAGTCCCAGTGATAATGGCTGTGGACACAGGAGCGGAGGTATCCCTAATAGACCGACGCACCTACGAACAGCTGGGGAATCCAACCCTCGAAAAGACCACTCAGAACCTGACAGTGGCAAACGGTTCGAAGCTCAAATCCGACGGAATTCTTCAATGCCAAATCGAGCTGGAAGGCACTTCATTCACCGGCAAGTGTTTCGTGACGGACAAATGTTCACTCCTCGGACTAGACTGGCTGAGAAAGGATCCGCACGGAAAAATTTTGAACCCGAAATTCCTCTCCAACACGATCACCCAAGTTACGGAAAGCCCCCGATCAACACCAACGAAGTCGCGCTTATGAAGAAAATCAAAACGCAATACCCGAAGGTGATTGACGGAAAACTGGGAACATGACCTGAAATACGAAGCAAAAATACCTACCTGAAAAAGGACGCGAAGCCAGTATTCAAGAAGGCAAGACCGGTTGCTTACGCGATCCTGCCAGACGTAACGAAGGAGATCGCGCGCCTCGAGAAAGCTGGCGTCATCG
>NW_003804782.1:6017-8585 GCF_000255335.2 Galendromus occidentalis | reverse complement strand
ACGGGAAACGTCAATTACGACGTTGAAATCGACGGACACGTGGCAAGGAAACACGCAAATCAACTGAAACCTCGGTTCCAGACAACCCAGAAGACAATTGACTGGGAGGACCCCATGACGAACCTGGCGTTGGAGATCCCATTCTTCGAGTCGGCTACGCCGGCTAAAGCCGCCGTCCGACCGAAGCGACCACCCAGGTCGCTTACGTCGCCAAGAGGCACTGGAAGCACATCCCGAGGAAGCGTGACCTCCGAACCTAGCTTTCCGTCGGTTGGAACGAATAACCGCGGAATGCAAAGAGGAGTTGAGGCGGAGCGTGAACGAGGCTACTCACCTGGTTCAAAGAAGCCGCCAAAACGCTTCCGAGCCCGCGGAAGAGAAAAAAGAAAATCCAATAAACTCCTCATCAGTCATGGATGTGGAGGAAGCACGCATCAAACGGGATCCGACCGAAAGCATGTTTATACAACCCGACCCAAAAAGAGGTAAAGATACAACGATTCCGCCTCAAAGTGGCCCGGGAGACGTCGAGGATGCCGCCTCGACTCACGCTCCGGAGGGAGAAGTGGAAGACCCGGCGGAGACACCAGGAAGAGAGGAATCCTATGAACTCGAGATCAGCGGGATCCAGCCCCTACCAGAGGTGCCGGCCGCATGCGAACCTACCGAAGCTGCTTGCCGTCCCAAACGGATCCTCAGAGAAACGAGTCCTTCCGGTCTCGGCCGAATCCAGCGACCTACTTTAGGAAAACGGTAGCCCGCGTCTCCGATTACGCGTGTCGGAGAAACCCGACGCGCCCGGTAAGAGGGACCACGGAAGGGAAAGTGTCTCCGATGAAATTAACGACCGATCTCCATCAGATGAATCCGTCATTCCAGATGTGGACCCCACTGAAACGTGTTGGAGGAGCGATGCATTCCCTGTGCCAATTCTTGTGCTCAGCCGTTTCCGTAATGCTGACCCTCTGGATCCTCGGATACGTCTTCTGGTGTTTCGGAACGGGCCCCACCCGTGACGAGCCCACAGTTACTCCCGCCAACCAAGGTCCAGTAGCAAAACCAGGCAACATGGTGTGGAGGGGTCTGAAGATCATCGGATAAGGACACCCACGAATTCACTCGCCCTTCCCGAAAAAAGGCCGAAGAAGTTCCTCATCATACGGGGGGAGGTGTTGAGCCGTCAGAGTCCGGCGGCCGACTCACAAAGCCCTCTCCCCACTTACTCCGTTTTTACTCTTACCCTTTTATATCTGTAATCCGGAACAGATTCGAAAAATAAAGCAATCCGATTCTACCTATCCACAAGGGTGCGTGTGTTCAATACTCCTTTTGCTTATCTCCAGTATCTGTGCCTCCGGAGCTGTACCACCCCGCCGGGTCTGCAGCCTCCCTTACCGTCTGGGTCCTCAGAGTTCCCGTTACAACAGGAAGCCTTTCAACATCATTGAACAACTGATTTTTCCGTGCATTCAGGACACGGTCAGTACGTTGTTCGGTGATTCGGGAGCCGAATCGTGCAAGATATCCCGCGGTCCGCGAGGACAATCTCACGCCGCATCCTTGAAATCAGCAACGATATGAAAGACCAACTACTGTGCAGAGTTCGGAGCTCGCCTTTTTTCGCGGTGCAGCTTGACGAATCGACCGACTGCGGCAACATCGCTCAACTAATCTGCTTCACCCGATTCGTCGATCAGGATGACATAATGGATGACTTTTTGTTTTATGCAGCCCTCGAAGGTCGGACGAATTCGGACGAAATCTTCTCGGCCTTCATGTCCGCATTCCCCGCACCGTTGTGTCTCAGAACCAAATGTCCAAATAATCAGGACATCTATCTCGGGCTCATTAAGCTGAGCGAAAGCGCTAATGCAGACCTTATCTCGGTACGATAGTGAGCCGTCTCATATCCTTCGGCGTCGAACCTCTCGATTGTCATTT
The DNA here is from genome assembly GCF_000255335.2 of Galendromus occidentalis. Taxonomy (NCBI): domain Eukaryota; kingdom Metazoa; phylum Arthropoda; class Arachnida; order Mesostigmata; family Phytoseiidae; genus Galendromus; species Galendromus occidentalis. Next base: position 6,644 of record NW_003804782.1, on the reverse strand, counting down.
CGGCCGTGATGAAGAGCGCTGCAGTGAAACTAGGTCTACGATCGCAGCTAAGCTTTGCTCATGGACTTCACATCTGTCTCGAGAAAGTCTTGAAGAACTCATCAATTAATATCTCCAGATTCTCAGAAAGCAACGAAGGGATTGCACTCTCAGCCGCCGACGAAGAAGGAAGTGACAGTGATGTCACGAATCGTGAGAACATAGGTAGCGTCCACGTCTGTCACGAATCGTGAGAACATAGGTAGCGTCCACGTCGGACTAATAAATGAGATCGATGTCTCTCCGGTCTCCGTCGCCCTCGCAGGGCTTTCTCCCTCTCCCGTCGGCGGATCTCCAACAGAGATCGACGTGCGCGGAGACACACACGAAGTTGCCTTCAGCGGACTAAGACGTCCGGAAGCCCCTGCGAGACGGTATTCCGGGAGACTTCTCCAGCGGAATATCATCTTGTCTTTAGTGTCGTCAGCCCACGCAAACCCTTGCGGTTTGTAACATTGGTGTCAGAAGTTCCCGAAAACCCACGTTTTGGTAGGTTTTCCTGGCTACACTTGCCCTCCAGCAAGTTATCGGAAGCAGTCTCGTGCCGGCGTGCACTTTTCCCTCGTCGGAAATACCAGCAACCCCGCG
>NW_003804782.1:0-5997 GCF_000255335.2 Galendromus occidentalis | reverse complement strand
CGCTCAGATTGCTATTGAGTCCTCGTGCTCAAGCTTGTCGTACCCGGCGCGAATCGCACCGTCATCATTCCGGACGAGCCCTCGAGTTGAATTGTCCGATCCCAGCGTGGATCTCCACAGGACGTGAGTCACCGTACTCGTTCCACTCGTGAGCCACCGCGCTCAACTCGCTCGACTCCATCGAAACATACAGTTCCGGAACTATGTCGCACAACCAGGCTAGCGCAAGCACATCGAAGATGGACCGCAAGACTCAAGAATCAACACATACTGAACTCCATCAAGCTTCGCCCCAGCCACCACCGCTCCCGTTACTCTGGACGAGAGAAAAAATCAAGCTCCACCGAGGTCAGCTTACACGGCTCGTCAATAAGGCCGCGCAGTTATCGCACTCTGGTCTCGATACTGTGGAGCACCTGAAGGCGATGTATCGGCAAGTCGACGCCATGCGAGACAAATTCCAAGAGCTCAGCGAACTATTCGATACGCTGGGCACTTCGCCGGAGTTTACATCGGACGAGGCTTCAGTATCCAAAGAATTTCAAAAGCATGCGGAATATGAAGAGGCAGCCAGTACCGCAGTGGATAACCTCTTAGCCGCAATCGACCCACTGGAAGCAGTCCATGGCGCGCAGTCAACTCCGACTCCCTTAGCAGACTTGGCCGCTCTTCAAACGTCAGAAGAGTTCCAGGAGACGGAACAGGCAGAAACAGCTCAGGAGAATGGTCAAGACTCCTTCCACTCGGATGAGCAGCAAACTCAGCAGACGCTCGACAGTCAGCAAACGGAGGTGTATGCCGAGGAGCTGCAGCAGCCACAGCAACCAGAAGAGCCACCGAGAACCCCAGTTTATTTCCATTCCGACCCGAGCAAGAAAGTCCCGAAATTTAATGGGAATCCGGTCCGCTACGTCGAATGGGAGAGACTTTTCGATTTCTACGTCGACAGAACATCACTGGAAGTCACCGAAAAATGTCGCATCTTGAAGAATTCACTCATCGGACAGGCCCACAATGCCGTCGCGCATTTGACGATTGGTCAGGAGGCATACCCGCTGATGAAGGAGACTATCAAGGCCAACTTTGGCGACTCGAGATGGGCTAAGACTGCCCTCATCCAACGCGTGCACGGCCTGTGCAAGTCGAAGGAACTCTTCAAAACTAACAAGTTCATTCACTTCGTGTCATCCCTGGCTCTTAGCGTTAGGTCCCTGGTCAGCTTGGGAAGCAGTTTCGAATCTCTTTCAGATTCGTTCGTCTCCATGATCTTGGGTTGCGTTCCCAGCTCTTTCAGAAACGAATTCAATAGGAATCTAAGTAGACAGGTCGATCGCTCTTCAAGCGAGCTGGAAGTCTTGTTGAAGGCTCTAGAGGAGGAGAAAAGGATCCTGCAGGCTGGCGATCGCCAAGCGGCTTTCAATGGGAGTCACGCCCAGCAATCCAATCAAGCCCATCAGGCTAATCCCGGCCATTCTAGGAGGGACGAAGGCGCGAAGCACAGTAGAGGAAAAAGGCAGGGCGGTTTTCAGGAGCAGTCGGCTCAATTCGCTTTTGCCAGCGCGGTGTCGCAACCCGATCACTCTTGCGTATTCTGTGGCGATTCCCACAGCGGTCTTAAATGCACTAAGACGATGTCGGTAGAGGAGCGTAGAAGACGATGCGAAGAGCAGAGCGCATGCTTACGCTGCCTTAGAAGAAACCATATAGCTAAGAAATGCAGGGCCAAGCTCAGTAATTGCCGAAAGTGTGGAGGCAGACATTCTGATGTGGTTTGCGCTAGAAATTCGCCGAGCGCCAATCCAGGCTCTCCTCAGGTGGCGGCGGCTAGTTGCCCGTTTCAGTCCCTGCCACAGCCTGCGGGAGCTCTCATCCAGACGGGATACGTCTGGGTAATTAACGGCTCCAAAAAGCGTATTGCAAGGGTTCTGCTGGACCCGGGAGCAATGAGATCTCTCGTATCGGAGAAGTTGGTGAAGGATCTACAAATCCCGACTTTGAGTTCGGAACCGATCCAAATCCACGGCATCGGAGGCAAGGTGACGGACGCGAAGCTTCTCGATTTATGTCGGCTAAAACTGAAGAGTCGTTTTTCCAAAAAGCAAATATCGATCACGTGCCTCACAATTCCCAAGGTTATCAAGCCTATAATCCCGAACGTCACTGCTATAGGGGGCTTCTCCCCAGTTGCTGATTCTAAAGAAGAAGGTTTCCCCGAGGAAATAGAGCTGTTGATTGCTAACGACTGGTTGCACCAAGTATACTCAGGGCAAAACCAGATCGTGGGCTCGGCTTTCGCGTCACCCACGATTTTCGGATGGTTCTTTTGGGGAAGGAGTGGTTCAAACCAGTTTACCAACTCGGTTCACACTGCCGCCGGGGTCATCCAATGCATAGCAGCAGCAAACATCACTCAGAGCTTAACTCAGCCGGTCAGCCCAAGAGGCATTCCAGAAAATCTAGAGTTCTTATGGGATACAGAGATACTGGGGATCGAGCGCTCACTCTCCGACGAGGAGCAGAGATCGATTGCTGAAATGGAAAAATTCTTCAATACGATTTCGAGAAATGAAAACGGAAGATACTGCGTCGCGTTACCGTTTAAGCCGAATCTGCCCACACTCGGGGACAATCAAAAGCTGGCTTACTCTCGACTAGTGGCGTTTCTCAAAAACGCTCGAAAGAAGCCAGAGCTGCTAAAAGCAGCAGATAATGAAATAAAAAAGTATATCGCGGAGGGGTACGCCGAGTTGGCTGAGCCCCGCGCTCCGGGGGAGCAGGCTCATTACCTACCGCTCCTCGCCGTGGCCAAGAAGGCTCTCGCAGGCTCTCAAGAGCTCAGAGTCAGGCTGGTTAAGGACGGCGGTTCCCGTAGCAGCGATGAAGCTTCGCTCAACGATGTGTTGGAAAAAGGACCCAACCTCCTGCCGGATATATTATCGGCGTTGGCGAATTTCCGCAAGAGACCCATCGTCATAGTAGCCGACATAGAGCAGGCCTTCATGCAATTCCTGATAAAGAAGGAGCATCGGAGATTCTTGCGCTTCTACTGGGCTACGGGTATATCGGAAGACCCTCGCGCACCAATCCGAGAGTACTGGGCCACAGTGCTCGACTTCGGGTTGATTTGCAGCCCTTGGCTGCACTGCGCAGGTGTCAGATTTCATCTCGATCAGGAAATCGAGAAGCTACCAGACAAGGCCAACATGTTGCGTGAGATACGCGACTCATTCTACATGGACGACGTCTGCGTGGGAATGAACTCGATCGCCGAGGCCAAACAGGCCACGAGGGATATGCTGCAAATTTTCCGTAATGGTCACTTCCCTCTTAACAAATGGGCGACAAATAGCCAACCATTGGCTGAGTTCATCTCAAGCGTTGTCGGCCCGTCGCGCTCCGTTTCGGCCACGGACACGAAAAGCAAGTTCCTTGGAGTGTCCTGGAACCAGGTTTCGGACTACCTGTTCATTGATGTTCGGAAAATCGCCTCGTTCCTGCTGGAAGGTCCGACCTCTAAACGTCAGCTTCTGAAGGGACTCAGTCAGATTTTCGATCCTTTGGGGATACTTGCATCAATCTCTATAAATTTCAAGATTTTGACTCAAACCCTGTGGGAAAAAAAGATTGATTGGGATACCCCGCTTGACGGAGAACTCAAGGAAGCTTACATAAACGCGGCCAACAATCTGGAATTCGGCGGCGAGATCCAACTGAATAGAGGAATATTCGTGATCCCAAGAGCAGAGGCGAGGCGGGAGCTGCATGTGTTCGCCGATGCCTCGTTGGCAGCATACGGCTGCATTGCGTATATTAGAGAGCTTCCCAGAGCGACGTCACGAAAGAAGCCGTCAGTTAGTTTCGTGATGGCAAAGGCAAGAGTGGCGCCTTTAAAGGGAAAATGGACAATCCCGCGCCTGGAGCTCGTTGCCGCAGTTCTGGCGGCGCGCTTTGCGAAAAACATTCAGAAACTATTCGCATCGGAGGTGGACGAAGTTTTCCTTTATTCGGACAACTCCTCAGTGTTAGGATGGATAAGAGATAGCGCCGATCGCTGGAAGCCGTTCGTCGGAAACCGCATTAGAGAGATTCAGAATCTGTCGAGCTCGAATTCGTGGAGCTACATCCGATCGGAAGAAAATCCCGCCGACCTGCTCAGCCGCGGCTGTCCGCTTGATTCCCCGGAACTCAGACGGTTCTGGCTAGCGGGGCCGCAATGGCTGTCGGTCTCAGGAAGACCGGAACCGCACTCGTTGAACGATTCCGTCCCTTCTGGAGAAATTCTGATCGAGAGAAGGCAGGAAATTCTGGCGGCAGCGGAGGTTGTAAACGAGCCCCCGTTGTTTAGAAAACAATTCTCTTCGTGGCGGAAAACGGTGCGCATCGTGGCCTACATGCTGCGCTTCGCCTCGAAATCTTCCCAGGGCAGTAAACCCACCGATCGGACGATCGATACAGCGGAATTCCAGGTGGCTGAGGATAAGTTGTTAAAAAACATCCAGAGCGCACATTTTTCTACGGAAATTGCGTCGGAATGCCGAAGCATAACGAAAAGTAGCGAGCTGTTCCAATTAAATCCATTCGTAGCGGAGGATGGGTTTCTCAGATGTCGATCGAGACTGGAGAGATCGACCGAGCTATGTTTCGATGAGAAATACCCAATCATTTTTCCTGGTGAAGACCACCTCACCCGCCTGCTCGTTGAATGGTTCCACTCGGAAGCTTGTATGCATACCGGGGGAGTGGCTGGAACCCTACAGGAAATTAGGAAAAGATTCTTCGTACTCAGAGCGCGCAGAGCGGTAAAAGCGGCGATCTCGGGCTGTAAAACGTGTCTCAGATTTCGGGCGCAGAGGGCGAGCGAGCCTATGGCTCCGCTTCCCCCATTCCGAATTGAGTCTTGCGCCCCGTTTGCGGTCACGGGGGTCGACCATGCCGGACCCATATACATAAAAAATGATCTCGGGGTAAAGCAAAAGAGCTATATCCTGCTGCTGGTCTGCGCCGTCACGCGCGCGGTCAGACTAGAGCTCGTCCCAGATCTCAGTACGTATGAGTTTCTGATCGCCCTGAGGCGCTTCATAGCCAGAAATCCGGCAGTCGTCCGTATTGTATCGGATAACGCGAAAACTTTCAAGAAGGCGAACAATGAGCTGAACGTTCTGTTCGATCACGCTAAGGCTCCGGAGACGCGTTCTCTGCTGACAAGCAAACGCATAGTGTGGCAGTTCTCAACAGAAAAGGCACCTTGGCAAGGTGGCTTCTGGGAGAGAATGGTGCAGACTGTGAAGCGGCCGCTAAGGAATATCTTGGGAGTGCACTGTTTGAAATTTCGCGAGCTAGAAACGGTCCTAACTGAAATAGAGAAGATAGTTAACGATCGACCCATCTCGGCAGTCGTGACGGACCCAAATGAACCGCGAGCTCTGTCACCGTCAGACCTCCTATACGGGTACCCCACAAGGCAAGCATTGCCAGAAACCAAGCGCGTAATTTCGACCGCGGAGTCGGCCACGGCTTTGGTTTTCTCAGAGCGCTGGAAATACCAGCAATCAGTCCTTCGAGGATTCTGGAAACAATTTCACAGCGGATACCTTCAGTATTTGAGATCGGCGCATTACATCAAGCCGCAGGATAGCCGCCCACTCGCTGTCGGAGACGTATGCATCCTGCAATCTCCTGACGCGTCGCGAGCTTTCTGGCCCTTGTGCGTGGTCAAGTCGCTTTGCGGCGGGGAGGGCTCTTCGAGTCGCCACAGGTCTTGCGTTATCAAGACAAACAGCGGTCAGACTCTCAGAAGACCGATCCAGCTGCTGTACCGCTTGGAGGTGTCCCAATTCTAAGACGGTCTCGGGATTCGAGGGCGGACCTCACCCGCCTCCCGTGAGAATTGAAAACACGCTAGCGAGAAAGTTCAGAGAACCTTATTCTTATAAAAATGAAATATACATATCTACAAAATCAGAACCGCTCGTCGCTGTCCTGGGACCGGGGGGGCGA
>NW_003804781.1:11905-16878 GCF_000255335.2 Galendromus occidentalis | reverse complement strand
GGTGAAGCTCACACAATCGGTGAGAAACTCATCAAGCCTTGCTTGATTGAGGCCGCTGAAAATTTCCTTGGGCAGACTCAAGTTGAGAAGTTCCGAAACATACCGCTCTCAGATAGCACGGTCGCTCGACGTATCGAGAACATCAGCTCATGGCTGGAGGCGAAGGTCTGCGGCGAGATCAGGTCGAGTCCTATGTGGGCGCTTCAACTGGACGAGTCTACGGACGTGAGTGGTTCAGCAATCCTCTTGGTTTTAGTGCGCTATGTATTCGAATGTGATGTTCACGAAGAGCTATTGCTATGCAAGTCTCTGAAGAGTAACGCGACAGGAGAGGCAATATTCAATGTGATCGATGCCTATCTCAAGGAGAATGGTGTTCCTTGGGATACGTGCATAAATATCTGCACCGATGGCGCGGCTGCCATGGTTGGCCACCAGAAAGGCGTCGTCGGTAAAGTGAAGAAGGTCTCACCGGATACCACGGCCAGTCATTGCATCATTCATCGCGAAATGCTTGCGATGCGAAAACTTCCCTGGTCCCTCGAGACCGCGCTCACTGAAGCCGTCAAGATTGTCAACTACATTAAGACCCGACCATTGCAGTCAAGATTATTTAAAATTATGTGCGACGAAATGGGAAGTTCGCATTCATCATTGCTGCTCCACACCGAAGTCAGGTGGTTATCCCGGGGTCGAGTCTTGAATCGTCTTTTCGAGCTGCGGAAGGAGCTCATGAACTTCAGTCTCGATAGCCCATTCAATCTGTGCGAGCGTCTCCGGGATTCCCAGTGGCTAAAACAGCTCGCTTATCTAGCAGACATGTTCAATAAACTGAACGAGCTCAATCTATGTCTCCAAAGGAGGAGCGTGACCATCTTCGACGTCACAGACAGGATCACCGCAATGAAGCGAAAGATGGAGCTCTGGGCTGAACTGATATCCGAAGATCGCCTCGACTTCCTGCCGACACTCCAGGATTATCTACGCGAGACAGACGAAACATTGGATGAGAGCATCAAGCATGATATTCACGATCACTTGTTGAACTTGCGTGATAGTCTTGAGAAATATTTTCCATCAAAGTCGATGGAAGATCAGATTGCTCATAAGTGGATTAAAAATCCTTCCTCGGCTTCTCTTGATCGCGGGCTAAGTGCCTGCCAGAATGAGGAATTGATCGAGTTACAAAACAACTCGCAGCTGAAGCAGCTCTTCCTCACAACCTCTTTAGCGAAATTCTGGGCTTCTGTCAATGACAACTTCCCACTCCTATCGAACCTAGCGCTGAGAACACTCGTGCCTTTCGTCAGCACGTATCTCTGTGAAAGAGGGTTTTCGGCTTACATCGCAACCAAGAATAAGTACAGGAACCGACTAGACGCTGAGCCCGATATGAGGCTCCAGCTTTCCAACAGGACTCCAAATTTCGCTGAGATCTTATCCGGAAGCCGCAATCATCCGTCTCATCGATCACATCCACTGTATGGTAGAAACTTTCCATCGAGGGTACAAACCCGATCATCCTTAATAAAATCTTGGAGCGTCGGAGCTGATCGTGATTGAAGAGATTGAATTTCTCACGCGGGAGTCCCTATTCCAGCGTATGGCTCCGTGGAGTGTTCCGCGGGTCATTTGGGGTGCTGTCGGGGTTCCACGAAAAATAGAAATTGAGAACCACTGGGTTAGAGCACACACCTATGGAACTTCGGAGCGGGGTAGTAGTGGCTCGTCCGTCATCTAGTGACGGGAGAAATGATTCGACAGTTCGTTCCGTGCCACTGCAATCCGTGTGGTCAGCGGAAGACATCAGTTTCGGGACGAAATCCTCCCCGAAGGGCGAAGTACAAGAAAAGGACATGTTGTTGACATGAGAGCAGGAGAGAGCGTTGTCGATCAGGAACCCAGCATTGACGATTTGGGCCTTGAGGAAGGCGAAGATTTCACAGTACGTGGTTATTCAGGAGAGTTTCTTCGCCCTCCGCGTGCGAGTTATGCTGGGGTCGATTTGATCTTACTGTGTAAGAGAATTGGAATTGTTGCTCTATGTTTGATAGTCTTCGGGGGATCTATCTTCATTTGTGTCGAGGATTTCTGGGGTTCTGAAAGGGCAGCCGGATCGATGAGTGTATCGGCGAGAAATTTGCTATTCGATCCGCCAGAGTCGGTATCTGGCCGACACCATGAGCTACGCATTAATACTAAATTCACGGTATGACCGAGCGCAATCGAAACACTCGACCTTGGGAAACCACTTGGCCATACATGTATGCAGTAGCGTCCACAGGGGGGGGGGGGCAGGGGGCCATGCCCCCCCAAGATTTTCAGTCGACCTGTCGTCAGATGGACGCACTCTCAGCGTACTCAAAAAAAACAGATCTTCGGAGTACGATGAAAGGAGAGAGATTGAATGGCTTGACGGCTTTGAAAATTCATCGAGAAATGCCGCTTACTGTTGAAGAGATAGTGGACTACATGGCGGCTAATCCGAGAGAGCTTGAAATTGTTTTGTGAAGTAGTTTCGGGGAAGTAGATTAATACTCGAATAGTTCGATGGTTGTGCTATTTGTGATAGATTAAAATCTGAAGTTCCTGCATTCCCCTCACTTATGGTCATGATTGTAAGTACGGGGTTTCGTGCTTTATCTCGAGAATCACCATCTCCGGACAAAATCGAGAAATTGTTCTTTTTGATGCGACTCAAGAAATCGGCTGGCCCCCCCAAAAAAAATCGTATGGACTCGTCCGCATGTATGTCGAGAACGGCGCTATGAACATGTTAGCATAGACTTTGTTAGGTCCTGGGGTGAGATGAGATACAAAGGGAAAACGAGCACGTGTTGTCTACTCGACGACCTGGTAGGAAGTTAGTCGTCGTAACGATACTTATTGTAAACATAAATATTCAAACTCGGCGCGCTCTGACCGTCAGGCGCCACTAGGTCCCAGCACTTCTCCCCTTCTCGGGACGCAGCCCCGCGAGCGCACGATAATCAACGCGAGGTTTCATCCTATCAGAACGACGGAGTGGAGGGGTACTCGGTACTGCAGACGGATCCGATACATCGATGGCTGACTCTCGAGCGAGTAACGGAGACTCAAGGAGATCTGTTGGGAACGGGGGATGATGATCAAGTGAAGAGCAACTTCGCTTCCACAGCTGGTTTCGATGACGAATGTGCTCTTGGCCTTGTGCCTCAACCTTGTCCATGACGGGTCCCATGAATTGACGAATCGTCGCCGTAACCCTACTCCCATCAGCGAGAGCGATCGTTACCGTTTCCCGATGGAGAAAGAGCGCGGTTTGGCGCCGTGATGACGATTGTAGTATGCTTCCATCTTCTCCTGACCCTCCGTTCGAGGAACGTCAACGGGCTTCCGCGCCAGAACCTCTGGAGGAGTCCTGATCTTTCGGCCGAAAAACACCTCAGCAGGGGTTTCATTTCCGATCGTAGAGTTCGGCGTGTAGTTATATGCGGCCACAGCGGCATCCAACGAGGCAGGATCGGAGGTGATCGAGTGTTTCAACGTTCCGACCATCCTTTCCGCTTGGCCGTTGCTTTGAGGACAGCGAGGAGCTCATCAGAGATGAATTATATTGAAATCCGCGCACAGTTTAGCGAATTCAACCGACACGAACTGGCCACCGTTGTCAGACATCATGGTATCCGGTGGCCCGGAGAGCCGGAATAAGTTGCGGAGATAGGCCACGAGAGCTCGGCTTGTTGCCGGCGAGAGCCAAGCCGCATCGACGGAGAAGCTGACGACGATTACGAGGAACGTTTTCCCTTTTTGAGTTTCCGCGAAGTCGAGGTGGATCCGGGACCACGGCTTCTGACTGCCCGGCCACGGTTGCAGAGGAACCTTGATTGGATCCGCGGCATTCTTGATACAATGTCCGCAAGACTTTACGTAGACTTCGATGTCTTGACCCATTCGTGGCCAATAGAAATGACTGCGTGCCAGTGCTTTCATGCGACGAGCCCCGGGATGCGCGAGGTATAGCTTCTATAGCACCGCAGTTCGCAAGGATACCGGAACGACAACTCTGTCGTCGAGCAAGAGAATGTCGTCGACGACACACAAGCCTTCCGCTTGTTGTGCGAATGCGCGGAGAGACGGATCTTTGCGATCTTTATCAGACCATACGTTTTGAAGGCGACTGAGAATGGAGCGGAGGAACGGGTCTTGCCGGGAAGCTCTGCGAAAATCTGTGGCTAAATCCCATGCACCGAGATTACTGCGAGCCAAGAACGAGACTTCCATTTCGTTGCAATTGAGGCTTCCGATCACCTCGCCCATAACTGAATCTCCGCCATCTCTCCTAGCCTCACTGATCAGGCGCGACAATGCGTCTGCATGACCGAAAGCGTCGGTTCGGATGTATTCGATATGGAAATCGTATCCGAGCAACCGGAGAGCCCAGCGCCTTAGGCGCGCGGCGGTTCTTTCGCTGAGACCTTTTATGTTCGTCGGCTGGAACAAGGCCACCAAGGGGCGGTGGTCGGTCTGTAAAATGAAGCGCCGGCCCCAGATGAATTTGTGAAGTCGCTCAACGGTGAGCACAAGAGCCAGTGCCTCTTTTTCAATCTGGCTGTAGATGTGGAAAACAGCTTTCTCGTTTCCATCTGAGTAGCGCTGGAGAAGCACACCACCGATACCAGCATCACAAGCGTCGGCGGCGACAACGAGAGTTTGACGAGGGTCGTAGTGTGCGAGAAGGAGAGGTCCCGTGAGGATTTCCTTCGCTTTGATGAACGCCTCGTCGTGGACTTCGGACCAATTGAAGACGACATTTTCCTTCAGGAGTGCTTCGAAAGGAGCCTTGATCGCGTGCATTCGAGGAGAAAATTTCCCGTAGTAATTGAGGAGTCCCAAGAAAGCTCTCACATCTGATGGAGATTTCGGTTGTCGGAGATTTCGGATCGCTTCGATTTTTGAAGGATCGGCTTGGATGCCCTTGTCGGAGATAATCA
>NW_003804781.1:0-11773 GCF_000255335.2 Galendromus occidentalis | reverse complement strand
GGTCTGTTCGATTGTGCGTTGAAAGATGCCGGGGCTGTCTTTAGACCGAAAACTAAGCGGTGGTACTGGAACAACCCGCGATGAGTATTGATCGTGGTGAGTACCCGGCTGGCAGTGCAGAGGGGAAGTTGAAGATAAGCGTCGGCTAGATCCAGTTGCGTGAAGACTGTGTTGCCGCTGAATTTCGCCATGATCTCTTCCATATTGGGCAGTGGATAGTCAACGTCCTGTAGAGCTTCGTTTAGTCCTGTAGAATAATCCGCGCACATGCGAATTTGGCCATTGGCTTTGCGGACTACCACGATCGGTGCGGCCCAATCCGAAGAATCGACGCGACAGAGTGTACCGTTGTTGACTAAGCGGTCTAGCTCTTGATCCACGAGTTCTCGGACCGGCATCACCAGAGGACGAGCTGGCAAGCAAACGGGAGACGCATCCGGCTTCAAAAGGAGTTCAACCTCTGTCTTCGTGCAGAGACCGAGAGACGTCTCTAAGAGTTTCGGGAATTGGCTTTTGAGGCCCTCCGTGTTGAGGTTGACCTGAGCAAGTTCCACGGACGGAGACGTAGAGAGGAGATCCAGCGCATAAGGGACATTTCCACTCACTCAGTAGATCCCCGGTTTCGGTCGCGAAAACGACGATGCGATCTTCTACACGTGTGCTCGTCTCCTTTCCGGAACTAGGTATTGTAGCCAACGTGGCGATGAAGAAGCCTTTCACCTCGACGGAGCGACCATCCGCTGCAAAGCATCTTGATGTCACCGGCCGTATTTCGGGAGAGCCTAGCTTTCTCCAAGTGGGTTGTCCAATCACGGTGACGTCCGCGCCACTGTCTATGCGGAATCGAACAGGTTCCCCAGATACGAGCAGAGTTGCGAACGCACGGAAAGCTTCATTTTCCGAGCACAGAGTGGAGAATTCAATCGAATTCATCTGGTCAGGATTTGCTTTCGACAGTTTCTGGATGTGACCCATCCGACGGCGATTCCCGCACCTGGCTTTCAAGAAAGGACATTTCGATCGAACGTGCTTTCCGTTGCTTACCTTTGAGCACAGGGAGCTGTTGATCGTGATTCTGATGAGAGAAACGACCCTTGGCGTGTGACGACTGCTGCATGCGGTTGATCGTCGTCGAAGAATCCCGAGGAGCACCATCCAGCCCGATGGCGGCGTCTTCGACACGGGTGACGTACCGCTTCACGACTTCTTGGGGTTCAGCAATGGTTATTTGCGGTCTTTCGTCCACTGCTCTGAGTGAGCAATACGGAGCGGAAATGATTGAACGAGGAACCAGAGGCCATTAGAAGAGCCAGAAAAATCTTGAACTGATCCGAGGTCAGGTTCCCAATCTCAAATTCGTCGCCCTTCAGATTGCCCAGGGTGAGAGTTTCCTCGGCTTTGGTGCCTGACGTCGCACGGATGTTCAGAATGTCGTGCCTCCGTCGGAAGAGAGACTTCGAGGGTCCGAACAGTCAGTTGAGGATGACGAGCAACTCGTCGAACGTTTTATCTTCAGGCTTACTTGGGGACACGTGGCAGCGAAGACGGTTATATTATTCTGTCTCCAAAGCTTTGAGAAGAACCTTTGCCCTCAGGGTCGGACTCTCCACACATTCCTCGAGGATGCCTTTGTTCCGATTGTACCATTCTGGGAAGGTATTGTCCGCGTCAGGCTGATACGAAAATGTACCCACCAACGACGTGGCATTCGACAGAGCGGTCGAAGAGATTGTCTCCGAAGCCGATGACGTGGACAATTTCTCCAGAATCTTCGTGAGGTTTTCGAGGATCCCCGGCAAAGTGACTTGAGGCATGGTGGTGTCCGAAGTAACAGAAGTCGACTGCGCCAATTGTTAGGTCCTGGGGTGAGATGAGATACAAAGGGAAAACGGGCACGTGTTGTCTACTCGACGACCCGGTAGGAAGGGAGTCGTCATAACGATATTTATTGTAAACATGAATATTCAAACTCGGCGCGGTCTGACCGACAGGCGCCACTAACTCCCAGCAGACTCGATGTACAAAGGGCGAGTAGAAGGCAAAGTATCACTATGAACAATAGACCGCTGCAACGAACGGCTCCGCCCAACCGGGGGGTGGAGGGCCTGCTGAAGAGGACATGCTAACCGAACTGCGCGAGTTCAGCACCGTGTCGCTGTCAATCGGGTCTCTGACGCCAGCGCTGCGCACTCCTGAAGGAGGCTCGAGATCGCCTAGATCGTTGCTGGGTTCCGCCTCCCCGGCGGGTTTATCGGGGAAATCCGTCCGGAACTGCGCATCGGGGTCCTCCGCTGTTCCGAACATCGATAATGCCCATTCTTTGAGGAGCGCCTTGCCCAGATAAGAAGCGTCGTTGTGGATCTCCAGGGTCCAATTTCCGTTTGGGTTCTCTCCCCAATTATGCACCGTCATGAAGGGCCATTGATTGAAGCCTTGTCGAGAGTCATCTCTCGGTCTCTGCGTGAGCAGTGTACTCTTCGTACCGGAAGGTGACGAGAGATAGATATGAATGTCACCTCGGCGCATCGCTTGCAGTGTGATCTTAGAAATCGTATGCTCGACGTATTTGACATTCTTACATTCCACGAACAGATGTAACAGCAGCGTGCTCTTCGGAGGAATGGGCTTGTCGCTCCTGGGAGGGCTCACCGTGCAGACTTTCTGCGGCGGGGAGCGTTTCCATTTCTTGGAAAGTTCCACCATTTTGTGAGCGTCTAACAATCCGAAGCCGAACGAGTGCGAAACATTTCTGCCCACCCCATTCGTCACCCAATCCGGGGCGTTTAGGTTCGCCCGCCTGGTGGCGCGCACCGCTAAATGCTGCATGTCCCGCCATGTGAGTTGCGGATTCGCTTCGAGGGCCAGGGCTACGATTCCCGCGGCCAGAGGCGCCGAAGCCGACGTTCCGGTGTGTCGCTCTGTACAGTTATGATGGAGATCAGAGGTTACGATTTGACCTTCATTGTAGTTCCCCGATGAGTAAGTAGTGGCCAAAGTCGCCGCGCAGCTTTCCGAGTACCACGGCACGTTTCCGTTCTCGGTCGCAGCCGACACGGCTAGCGTGAAGATTGAATTCACGTATCCATCACAGTTACAGTTGTCTTTCTCCTTGCCGCCATTACCGGACGCCCACACAAATATGCTGCCTAAGCCGCGACGGCCGTTCCGTATGCCATCTTTAAGTGCTTTATCAGCGAGTTGGCCTGGACCGTCGACTGTACGTGCGTCATCGTCGGGACCCCACGAAGCGGAATACACGTGGATGTGTTGAGGGTTCAATGCCAAGGATCTAGCCTCCACGGCATCTGTCACATCGCCATCGAGCATTCGGATTCCACCGATCGACGCTTTATACGCTATCCCAACGCCGCAGACCTGGTTGTCGCGCAGGCCGGCAACTTCACCAGCGCACCGCGTACCGTGACGATTCGAATCGTTTACTTCATACCGCGGCTGAGGGTCTGGATCGTGATCGTTCATGTCGAAGCTGGCTAGGGCATCGTAGTTCGATGCGATGTCAGGATGATCTTTCTCCAGACCATCATCTAAAATTGTGACAACGACGCCTTTCCCGCTGACGTTGAACTCACTCCACGCTTTCTCGACGTTCATGTCGAGGCCGCCACCGCGATTCAGGTACCACTGGAGAGGCCATTTCGGATCATTCATTTGCGTCTGGGCCCTTTCATGTCTATATGCAGCTCTGATCTGTCTGCTCAGCTCGTCTTCTGTCTCGTCGTCTCGCCACCGAAACGAACTACCCTCTTGCGTAATACCGTAATCGCGTTTCTTTCTGATTTTGACTTCTTGTTGTATTCTCTCGTGCCAAGGTTCGGCCGAGCTATCTGGATGCGAATCGAGCGATCGACGCGCCAAGCGTCTGTGTCGGACGTGATGAAGATCGTCGAAATTCATCGGCGCCAAGTATGTGTATCCATGCTCCTCCGCGAGCTGTCTCACTTCGTCAGGTGTCTTCCCTGGCATTTTCACCACGAATTCGTTGGAGTAGGTTTTCACGGATTCTGTCTCCTGGGCCGAAACTCCGCAAGCGGCCAGAAGCACCAGAGAGGCCATAGTGGCTCTCGCGTCGAAAGCCGGCGTTCGCATCGTGAAGGATTTCAGGAGTTCTTCGCATCCAATTGGCAGACCAGATCAGGGGTGATGATGGTTTCGTGGTAGTTTGCTTTCTCAGAATATGAGGTCTACGTCGGTGTTGTTGAAAGAGTAAGGAGGCAGATGAAAATTCTCGGCAGATGGGCTCCGTTGTTCTCCTCGAGTCGGAGTGCTACCTTTGGAAGAGGGGACCCCTGTCCCCTTCGGGACTCAGCACTTAGTGATCATGCCCAATAGTAGCACCCACTCTCGACGACGATCCCTCCTTGCACTACTGGTACTCACCGAACGTAGTTGTGATTCAATCTTCCTGAATGCTGTATCTTAAAAAACTTCTGTTTTGTAGAGCTAAAAGTGCTGATTACGTGACAAACCTGGAGCTGTCGATCGCAGGTTCTGGGGAAACTTGGCTCGGAACCAGCTCAGGGACTTTGATCACGCAGTGAGACGCAGAGTAGCAGCTCGGGGATTCAGTTACAGTGCTCGTCGTTTATTTCTATCTAGGCGCTGCTTAAATACAGATCTAGTATAGAGGGGGAGAGCTATCCTCTGAGAGGATGCTTGATTACCTAGGGTGATCTACTTAGGGTTCAGCCCCCTTAGACAGACGAAGGAGACGAAGGAGTTCAGATCGGACTGGTGTGCACCCATCAGCCCGAATACCCATTGGCCCGAACGCTGAGTCGGACCCCCCTCTCTCAAACAGTCCCGCTAAGTTGGAGGGTTTGGAGTTTGGGTTGCATGGTCTGGTAGAAGCGCTGACCTGAGTCTGCCCGCGTGATAAAAATAGGAACAAAGACACCTTTTGACGAGCCGACGACGATTTATCGCGCGAGTGATTCCAATTTACCATCGTTCTACCTCACAACCTCGTGAGGTAGCTTCTGGAAGTAATCACGCTTGTCGGCTAGCATTATCTGATTAGAGTATTAGTCGGCGTACAGGCTGTGTGCGGCACGCCGAACGTAGTCGATCAGTGATGTTTCCTCGGATTCAAGCTCATCCACGAGGCGCACTAGGCGCTCATTGAGGAGTCGGTATTTCTTACGCATCGGTCTCGGCCGCTCGCCCATGTCAAGGAGCATTCGCTGGATCTTGTTTTTTTGCTCCTGACGTTTGAGACGGGTTATCATCTCAAAAAGATTGACGTGACTCTTCTGCACGCTATTGTTCAGCGCCTTATGCCAGCCCTCGGTGTGATTGGTCGTCCGTGTTTCAAAGTTCCTGTTGATTGAAATCAGCCTATTCGAACCATTGACCAGAGTCGTCCTTCCTCGGGGCTCAATATTTTCGGGACCTATACCTGAAATTGTTCCACAGCCGGCGTGAGAAGACGCTTTCATTTTCCAACCAAGTGTCTATGAAGTAGGTCTTGAATTGATCGAGAGCCTGATAGGCGGGGTACTCGCTGCTCGGCGAATCGCTGTCGATTTGCAACCAAGCTTCATCGACTTAATTGAGGGGCCCCAAGCTCAGCGCGGAAACGCATCTCAGGAACCTAAGTAAGATTCATCGGATTTTAAAATCTGATTGTAAGAGGACTTACAGCACGGATCCGACTCCTGATCATGTGAATCCTAACCTCCGGACGGCGCAGTCGTCGTAGAAGGATTGCAGGCCGAGCTGCTGAGCCTTCCTCCACAGTGCCTGACAGAAGTGAAAGTTACATCCTTTCACTTCCGCTGTCGAGAAGCTCTCTTCCAGTGCTTTCAGAACCGCTGTTTCGAAGTCCAATCGTACCATGGCAGGTTGGAAAACTTTTCCAATCGATACGGCATATTCTTTCAACAGTGTGAATGCTCGACTATAAGTATTCCGCGATTTGTCAGGCAGCAGGAAGTAAACAAGCAGCATTTGCCCTTTGCAAAACGCATGGATGGTATACAGCTGGAGGGAGATTCGAGGCACCACACGGAAAGTTCCATCCATGTAGATGGCGGGAGCTTCGCAGAGGATCCTTATCGAATCGCGGGAAGCGAATCCCAGAATTCTATCGGACGATCCTTGATCAAAGAGTAGGAAGGCCTCGCCCTCCAAGGTTTCCGTCCATTAACCCTCCAAGCTGATCTCCGACAAAGACGCTGGCAACTCCGGGCGAATCTGCGCCCGATGTCGCTGCAGGGCACTCCGAACGCTATCGAAACTGGGCAAGGCAGCCCCAAGCTCTTCGGGATCGTGGATGGAACGTCTTTTCAAGACAGCATCGGACAGAACTTCGTCATAGACTTGCTTGCACGATTTCTCCGGCTGGCGAATAATCGCATTTTTCATGGCAAGCCTGGCGTCTCGCCTTATGCGATCATTTCGCTCTGCACCATGATTGTGAGTTCCAGTTTGCCGAGAGACTACCGGCTCGGTGTCCTTTCAAGGGAAAGATGGCACGGACGAGTACACGGATAAATGATTTCTCGATATCTACAACCCGCTATAAGACCCGCTCGTAAGGGACTGACTCAAACCTTGACTATCACCACCCTGGCGGAACAACTCTCGGTCTTCTTCTTAATGCACCGACAAAAATATTTTTCTTCCTTCCTTTTATCGACCTCGTACATGAATTCATTGACCCGGAAGAGAGGATTCTTCCTGGCTGACGGGATCTCTTGGACACTCAATTCCATATTCGACTTGGACTTTAACTTAAAACGAGTCTTTCAGCCAGGCGAGTAACGAAGCTCTCTATCGGATTCGATGGCATCCCCTCCAGTTAATTTTTGATCCGAAAATGTCTGCCCTATTTTGAACGCTACGGGATGGTGCTGAATTAGGCGGAGGCATAGGAAGTGGGTGAGGGGGCGTCGAAATGATCAGAGTTGGACTCCGCTCGAAGACTTCCCGCGAGTAATTCGGGAATGCATCGGAATGTCCCAGAGTGGGACTTCGCTCGTAGACTCTCAGCAAACAATTCGAGAATGCATCGCAATGTCCCAGAGTGGGATTTCGCTCGTAGACTTCCAGCGAAGAACTCGAGAAGGCATCGAAATGATTCAGGAAGTGACTTCGCTCGTAGACTTTCAGCAAAGAACTTGAGAATGCATCGGAATGTCCCGGAGTGGGATTTCGCTCGTAGACTTTCACCGAATAACTCGAGGAGGCATCGAAATGATTCAGGAAGGAACTTCGCTCATAGACTTTCAGCAACTAATTCGAGAATGCATCGAGATTCCCCAGGGTGGGACTTCGCTCGCAGACTTTCAGCTAATAATTTGAGAAGACATATGAGTATCTATTCGACCCAATAGGCTCGAGTGTTGGGGTGAAGGAAGCCGCCTTCGGCAGCTCATTACATATCCAGCGAATATGACGGAACGTTCCAGATTTATATTCCCATCAAACTGTGGCCTTTTCGGCTATATATCTTAATTGAGCCAATTTGTTTTTTCGCGAGTCTCTGAAATGGGGAGGAAAACTTTCAGCACCGCAGGATACTTGGGATTGCGTGAATCATGAGTCATTAGCCTTGCTGACGAACTTACCGACTTCTCCATATCTCGAAGACAGCCTTCAGCCACCCGTCCACGTCGCTCGGGGGCTCTGAGAACTGCGTCGCCGCTGTTTTCCCCATGATCCCGATGGCCGCCTCGTCATTCCCGTGTACGCGGGTGAAATGCTTTCGCAAGGCTTCGGCAGCCTTTTTCATCCCTTTAGAGGTTAGGGCCGACCGCCGGAACCCCGGCATCTTCAAACAGAAACTGCAGATGGGTGTCACGCAGCTGACTTGGGGAGCAATCGTTCCCTATAAATGAGTCAACAGCCGTTACTGACTGAAGGAGGAAACAGTTAATTGCCAAGCTTCGCTTGCCCAGGCGGATAACGGAAACAATTCGGGGGGGGGGGGGTGTAGAGCGACCCTGCGCGCGAGTGGCGGCGAAAAAACTCCAATTCAGTTCAATAGTGACCCAACCTGAAACAAGTTAAAGGATGTCAGCTTCTGAGGCTCCTTCTTCAGAATTGCGACTAGAAGGCCGCAGTTGAATCTCTTTCCCTTTTTCAGCTCCCGGATGAAATCTCCAGCCTCCGGCGGACCAGGTAGGAGCGTCTTCCTCGCCGACCTCAGCAGGCGTTTTCTTTGGAAGAACAAATCCTTTTCGTTCCATGAAAAAAGTTGGTCTGATGATTGCGAGAAGCGGGGCTCGAAAACATAGTCCGATGACCTTGGGAGGGAGGAAGTCGTCAGAGACGGATATTGGGTCTCTCGGCGCGCGTAGCCAGAACCATGCTCGTGCTCTTGACCTCAAGCAGCCTTTAGATATGGAAGTGGGGCCGGATTCGTGCAATTGAACTCGTCCATTTAGCTAGCTACCTTTCTTCGGTGCGATTCCGCCCTTGCAGATAGATTCGGCTTCTCCTAGAATCCCTGAACAGGCTACTTTTTCCACATTACTGAATATTCTCGAAAAAATCGTTCTTACGTGTCCTTGGTTCCTCCGCTTGACTGTGCTGTGCCCAAAGTCTCAGTTTCCTCGCTTGAGTGAGGACTACCTACGATCTCCATTTCTTGGCTTGATTTTGGTTCATCATCATGGAGTTGATGCATTTTCAGTGAGTTAGGGGCTACCATACCTACGATTACCAATGACTGCCCCGCGCCGATGCACGATTCGCATTCCGCCGCGAGCATGGAAAACTCACCTCGAGATCTGAGAAGAAGATGTCCGGGAGCATCAGAGGGGGAATTCGACGATGGTAGATCAAGCTATGGATCGAACGCAACCGGTGAGCAAATGACAAGTGACTCTCATAGATCTCTTCCAGCAGCCTTTCGGTGCCATGAATATCCGTGACGCGACGCACAGTCTCAGAGAGGGGAGCCGCGACGCCCAGTTTCAGAGACTAAAGCTCGTTTACACCAAGCCGTTCCGATGGGGTGATGGGGTCCGACGAACTTTGGGGGACCTTCGTATCAGGACGGCTGGTCGAATATGACTGGGATATCGAAATGTCCCAGAAAGGGACTTCCGGCAAAGAATTCGAGGAGACACATCGGAATGTACCAGATCGTGATTCCGCTCGTGGACTGCCGGCAAAGAACTCGGGAAGACATTGGAATGTACCAGAATGTGATTCCGCTCGTGGACTTCCAGCAAAGAATCCGAAAAGACATCGACACGTCCAAGAACAAGGCTTCACTGGCAGACTTTCAGCAAAGAGTTCGAGAAAACATCAAAATGTGCCACAGTGGGACTTTGCTGGTAGACTTTCAGCGAAGAATTCGAGAATACATCAAAATGTCCCACAGTAAGCCTTCGCTCGTGGACTCTCAGCGAATAATTTTCGATAAGGCTCCAAAATGATACAGAAAAAAGAGGACTTCACTCGTAAACTCCCGGCAAAAAAATCGAGAAGGCACCGGGAGGATTCAGAAAGGGACTTCGTTCGTGGACTTCCAGCAAAGAATCCGAGAAGCCATCGAAAAATTTCAAAGCGAAGTCCCCCTTTCTGGGACATTTCACTCTAGGACACGCCGCCAGCTGGAAGAATCTGAAAGAGAGAGCTTGTTTGTGGAGATCCGCTACTGAGATCGGGCGGACTCTACGTGGATTTCAATATTCCCAGGGAGTCAGAAGCGACTTCGGAGGAGTCTAGCGCAGGAAAACGTCTGGAGTAGGCACTTAAGCAGCTTAACGCTCTCCCTCGTATTTATCGCGGTAGTCTAACCTCCGATATGACCAGGGCTATCTGTCTTCCCAGAATGAGGTCTCCAATGCATGCAATTATCTCTCCTAGATGCATCAATGTCTTCCGACTTGTGGGAGTGCGTTCAAGGCAAGCAGCAACTCGAACTTCAACATTTGTCGTCCAGAAGAACGGTGTATTCAAAGATATAGATCGCTTCCTCGCAGATCTGGAATCCGGTTCACCTGCTCAGCCGCTCGAGCAAGTCGTGGATGCCCCGTGAGAGTGATTTTTAGTCCGGACTTGGCGTTCTTGAAATTCATCCGAACTCGCGTTTCGTTGATTGCGCAGACGATCCACAACCACAGACCTCCGCGCCTTTCTCCTTTCCAAGCAAACCCCGAAGAGAGAGAGCTCGAACCAATGATGGTGCAAACGTTGGGGCGGAGATTCGGCCGCCAAAATTACAGATGTCCGAGCGGATATCTGCTCTTCCTAAAGAATCGTGTGGACACCCCTCCCTGCGGGGTTCGTTATTATTTTAGGTGCGCCCGGAAGGTGAGTACCGCGCATTCGAAACGTACAAGGTGCGTCATGAATGAGATTTGCACGAAGCAAATTCCACCGCAGGGCTGAGAGGTTACGGCTAAGTGCGAGGACATGATCGTGGCATGGGTGCGAGGTGAACACGAGCATCCACCCCCTCCGCAGGAGCTCTTCACCTATAGGAGAATCAAGGACCGGATTCTCAGAAAATACCTGAGAAAGTGTAGAAATGGCGCCATGCGTTGCGAATTCAAAGTTTGTCCCCCGTTCCCTACTTTCTGAGAGACTCGCATCTTCATCTTCGGAGAAGATCATCAATTTATTCAGTTTTCAAGGTATGGCAAGGAATCATGGGGGAAACATCCGTCGAAGATGATGTCGAGGTGCCCTTTGAACGCATGAAGAAGTCCATGGAAATCATCGCGATCAAAGATTTGAGAAGTCCGAAAACTTTGAAAGACTTGTACTTCTTCTTGTCTTCCCCAGCCTGCCGGAGATACCGTCAAGTTCTCTTCGGGATGACGGAAGATGGCTCCGAAAAACTCGTTTGTAGCGGTAAGCAAACCTGGAAACCCTACTTCTGGCGACTCCTTTGCCCGCTGCTCGCCCAAAGGCGTTCAGCGGCGTTTGTGGGTGCCGCTGCCGATGCTGGGCCTCAGCGGGCTCTACAGACTGACCGACGCGACGGACAGCCAAGTGGATAGGGCGGTTCGTACGTCACATGCAGATTGCGCAAGTCATATTGGCGTTGTATCGTGCGGGAGGCAGCGCGCGGGTTCGATTCCTGCAGCCGTCTACTTTTCGAGGGTGGTTTCCATGGTTCCCATTACTCGCGGCTGAATGTCGAAGTAGTACACAGGCCATGGCTTACCGAATCTCGGTACCTATAATCAACCGCGACAAAGACGCTAAGCGTCTCTTCTCTCGCGGGAACCGGGAGGAAGAAGAAAAATTCAGAGGCTCTGGTCGTCGCTGCAAGCCGGCGCGAGAACCATCGCCTGCCCTCGCCCCCAGAAATCACTGCGCTCTGACGTCAGGCTTCGCGATAGATAACTGTCTCCTAACGTATTTGCAGGCGGCACCATTTCGAGAATCCGGCCCGGTTTTGAACTTGATCACGCCTATCACTACGCTGACCCCTGGCCGTGAGTGTCACGCCGCTTGAAATATGCACTGCTCCCCCTCGAGTGGGTGACGTGTGCAATAAGTGAGGATTTTTCAGGGAAGAAAATCTTGGAGAGTATGCACTCATCTACAAGTACCTCCCTGCCTTCGATAGTCTCCTCATAACATCGAGGAGGGCTGTGCGCGACGTCTTCAACGGAGCATGCAGGCTGTACCTAGATGGAACCTTCAAGTGCCGGCCGCGAAAGATTTGTGAACAAGTGAGTTGCGTGTGCTGAAGTTTCTTTCTTCAGTGAATCAATTGAACGAGCTCTTCCCTTCTGAAAGGTTCTACAAATACATGCCGTGCGGAATGGATTTGCTTTTTACGGTG
>NW_003804780.1:0-1016 GCF_000255335.2 Galendromus occidentalis | reverse complement strand
TCCACGGGGTCATGAGCGGTGATCCGTGGACGTGCAGGACCTCCAATTGTGGCAGGATTCCCGGCAAGCTCGATTTCATTTCCGATAAGGAGTTCGGGAACTGATAAAGCCACAAGCACAGCTGCTTAAGCTTTTTGGCACTGCGGAGTGCTCTCCAAACGAGTGCCGAGTTCAGGTCTACCCACTCGGCTGCGAGCTTGAAATTTTTCAGTTCCGGACAGTTCTCGACAAAGCTCCGCAGGCCTGTGACGTCGCTGCGATAGCCCAAGTTCAATCTCACCGTTCGAACCGTCCGATTGCTGAGCCTCTCGTAGGCTGAAGCAGCCACTCTGATCTCTCTGAGGGTCAGCTCCCTCAATTGTTCCAGGAGCCGGAGATCGGGAAGGCTCTCCCTGGAGAATTCCTTCGCGCAGTGCCGACAGTTGCTGAAAGGTCGGGAACTCTGCCTACGAATTCCCGGGATTTTCACGTTTCCTCTGACAATGAGCTTGGCAAGCCGCATCTGTCGGAGGATTCGTTCCAAGCGCTCTGACTCCCCGTCAGAGCGCGCGATCCGCACCAGGCAGGCGGAGATCCCGAAACTTTTCATGCTCTGGCAGGAAGCCAAGAGCTCCAGCGAGTCCGGAAGACCGTCGTGGTGGATATTGCTCAGGTCCACCGCTACCAGGGTCGACAGCTTAGGAGCTATCTGTCGGAGGAGTAGCTCCGTCCTCGACTCACTTTCCGAGAAATCTAGACGAACTTCCAACGGGTTGTTCCAATGTCGTCTCAGGAATTCTTCGACGTTTTTTCATTGCTCAAGGAGATATGAGCGATTCCTTGGAGTTCACTCGATGGGTCGCGGGGAGCCTCTCCGTTCAGCCAACCCGTCTCGTAAATGTAACACTCTTTGTCCTCTTCGATCCACTTCTTCATGCGTTGATCGACCTTGTCAGCGAAAAGTCGCTGGAGGAGAGTCCGGTGGAAGGATATGGAATCCGACATGCTCAGGGTGATGATGAGTGTTTGGAGGGTTT
>NW_003804779.1:0-7256 GCF_000255335.2 Galendromus occidentalis | reverse complement strand
ATTTTCCTATCTCATGGTTCACAGCATCGAGTAGTTGAGCAAGATCGTAAATAACGACTCGCCCGTGGCGGTGCATATTTAAATTGCTCTACTCGCGTTCTATATATCGATAATTGCTTTTCACATTATCCGATGTGTAACACCGGACTGACCCTTCCCAATCATGTATATAAACAGCCTCAATAAAGACTGACTTCACTTGAGGAGTAATATCCTATAACGGTATTATTTCTTTGGTCTGTTGTGTTCCGTCCGAAAGGTGCCTACTCATCCCATCGAACTCTTCGAGTACTCATCGTCATCTCAGGAGAAACCGACCGAAATTTCCCTTCAGACTGACGTCTGGGTGGATCACCAAGTGTCGCTGCCAAGTCTCTATTTAGTCCCAATGAGCTTTGATCATCGTTCGCTCCCAAAATTACATGTGTTGATTCCGGCAGAGTCCTTTGTTGATCCGTGTCCGGAATTTTTGATTCTCTCGATGTTCCAATTTCGTCCGATGATTTCGCCGCTGGTTCAGGTTGATCTCGTTCTTCCATCGTTTCTTGACCCCTACTCGATGACTCTTCCGATGAAACGACTATATATTCTTCGTGATCTCGGTGTTCTCTCTCTGATCGTTGAGTCTCTGGTGAATCCCCCTCGTTGATACGGGTTGATTCGATGATGTCTCCGGGCATTGAGACCTCACCCAGCTGTTGATTCATCTCGATTTCTTCATCACTATCGATCCCATTATAGAATTCTACGTCTCCCTCTTCATCGTCGTGAGGCCTGTAATACTTTAACTGCGAGCAATGTGCGGTGGTCCGGTAGTTTCTGCTGCCCAGTTGGATTAGTCGGTACGTATCATTTGGCAAGACGGCAACTATGGTCATCGGACCTCGGAATTTCGGTTGCAACTTCACTGGATTGCCCGTTTGTCGGGGAAGGCGTTTCATAACCACGATATCCCCTACCAGGAAACGAATGTAATGAGGCCGACGCTTTTCGTCGTAGTAATAAGCGTACCGTTCCTGCGCCTTGATTGTTTGTTTACGAACTTCCTCCTGAATCTCTGCCGCAGGCCTCCACTGGACCTCCTGAATCCCCTCTATGGACTGCGCGTGATTAGAAATACTTGGGAGATATCCATGGAGAACTTCAAATGGAGCCCTGCCCGTAGAACTTGAAGCTACCCGATTCAACATGATTTGCGCTCTTGGCAAGTGAGTCGACCAATCTCTGTGATCCGTCGACTGACATAAGGCGCGGAGTAATCTTGCAACCTCTTTATTTACTCTCTCCACTTGTCCATTGCTATTTGCATGCTGCGGGGAAATCAGAGAATGAACACATCCTTGCTCCTTCAGAAACTCCTCAAAAGCCTTCGCTGTATACGCCGTCCCTCGGTCTGTGATGACACGGTCGGGTCTCCCGTATTGCAGGAACACCCTCCTCAAAAACTTGATTACTCCCTGAGCTGATGTCGATGGGACCGCTTCCAAAAGAACGAACTTCGTGAGTGAGTCGACCAAAACGATGATATGTTCCTTGCCATTCGATCTTGGCAGAGGACCAAGATGATCCAGGTGAATTCGAGAAAACGGTCGCTTTTCCGGCTTGTACGGATTGAGTTTTCCTCCTTTTTTCCCGACATTTCTTTGCTGAACATGCACTCCGGGCAGGCTTTCAAATGATACTTGACATATCGACGCATCTGCGGGAACCAGTACGTTCTCTCGAGCAGTTTCATCGTCTTCTCTCTGCCAAAGTGGCCTGCTTTGTCGTGCGCCGTGACCAGTAAATATTTTCTCATCGCCCTCGGTACTACGAAAAGTTTCCTTCCCTCCTTCTCCTTGTAGAGTATTCCGTTCCGCATGCAGTATCCCTGTATTATGTTCCGTTCCCTCCTGGTTCGGTGTTGTTGTGGCTTGTGTAGACTCGTCAGCATCTCCCGAATATCTTCATCCGCGGCTTGAATCAAGTGGAAATCTTCCTTCTCTGCTAGAGCCGTGAAGATCGATTTTATCTTCTGGTCCGTCGGATAGTCCCTCTCCTTCAGATCTTCCCCCTCTTCCACTGGTGCTCGACTGAGAGCGTCCACGTGCCCCATCTGTGTACCTGCCCTGTGCTTGACCGTGAAGTCGAATTCCGAGATTCTATCCAGCCAGCGACACATCTGCGGTGAACCTCCTTGACCCTTGAGTGCCACAACTGCGTTGCAGTCCGAAACTAGGGTGAATTCTTGGCCATAAAGATAATGACGAAGTCGTTCCATACTCCACACCGCCGCGAGAATTTCCAATTTCGTGCTGTGGTAGTTCTTCTCTGAGTCCGAGAGCTTCCGGCTGATCGCGTACACGAGTTTAAGCTTCCCCTCCGTCTTCTGGAAGAGCATCCCCGCTATCCCGACCGCGCTCGCATCCGTGTGGAGAAGTGTCTCTCTTCCCGGCTCGAACCTCTCCAAAATAGGATCTTTCAACAACGCCTTCTTCAGTTCCGTGAACGCCGTCTGACGTGCTTCTGTCCACTCGAATGCTGCTCCCTTCTTCATCAGCTCCGTCAGTGGATGAGCGATCGTAGCGTAATTTTTCACGAATCTTCTAAAGAAAGATGTCAATCCCAGGAACCTTCTTACTTCATGGGTGTCTTTCGGAACTGCGAAGTCTGCAACTGCTCCTAGCTTCCTCGTACCTGGCCTGATACCCTCTTTGGAAATCTTGTATCCGAGGAACTCCACTTCCTTGTAGAAAAACTTGCACTTCTTCAATCGCACCGTCAGCCTGGCTTCCCTTAATGCTGCGAAAATCTTCTCCAGTTGTTCCATATGCTCACCAAACTTGTCGGAGGCCGTGATGAGATCGTCCAAGAACGGATATGTTTGTTGCCTCCCGACCATCTCCTTGACCTTTACCATTAACTCCTGGAACTTCGCAGGCGCATTACTCAACCCCATCAGCATCACCTTCGGCTCGAAAACCCCCCGCTCGTAACGAACGCTGCCTTCTCCGACGCTCTCTTCGTCGCTGGAATTTGGAAAAATCCCATTGCGAGATCGAGACATGAATAAAGCATTCGTCCTCCGACTCCATCCAAGACGTCGTCGATGATGGGTAATGGATAGTTGAACTTGACGGTCTGAGCATTTAGCTTCCGGTAGTCGACCACCATTCTGAATGAACCGTCTGGTTTTCTCACCAGTAGGACAGGCGACGCGTACTCCGATCTTGAGCGCTGAATCATACCAGCCTCCTCCATTTGTTGAATGATTTCCGAGAGTGCTTCATTTTCTTTCGCGGACAGTCGGTATGGTTTACATCTAACCGGCTGACTTCCTTCTTTCACCTCGATGTCGAATTCCGCTAATGTAGTCTGTCCCAACTCCTTAATAGTGGTCGCCACCGTATCACGATACTCGTTGATCAGCTTCAGCAATTGGACTCTGAAAGACATCGGAGTTGCGTCATCCATGTCCAGGTCCCCCATCTGAATCGGCGATCGTTCCTCTCCTTCTGTCATTTCAGCTTGGTTGACGGCAACTTCATTCTTCCGCTTGAGCTTGTATAAATCCTCATCGTCCACCATCTTCCCTCTTGCTACTATCGTGCCTTCCTTGAGGGTGATTGCCGTTTCTTGAAAATTTGCCACTGGGACCATCACTTCTTCATTCTGGATCTGACAAAGAGCTCCGACTTCACCTCGACTTTCGAACATCAACAATCCCTCTTTCCCTCGGCCCGGAGTTGCCTCCACTAACAGCACTGACCTCGGTTCTAAGGTGACGTCTGTTTTTGTCCTGAGCACTACTTTCGAGTTCTCCTTCGGCAAAATCTTCGAAATCTCCTCAAACGCTTCGCCTTTCAGAATCCATGACCTTCCCTGATGATAGACGGTGACCAAGCCCTTGTCAAGCAGATCCTTCCCGAGGAGAATGTTTCTTTCATCCATCGCTCCTTTCGGCAGTACTGTCAGCACTACCTCCCTTAGTTGCAATCCGTCTGCTTCTAAATGAACCCTCGCCTGTCCCAAGACATCGCAGCCTCCACCTCCAACTCCACGTATCCCCTTGACTGGGCTTGGTTCCAACTCCAGCTTCAATTCCTCAGCAACTGTCTCGGATATGATTGAGACTTCAGCCTCCGTATCAACCTTGGCTGTGCATTTCTGTCCATTGACGAGTACCGTCTTTGTCCCTCGGTCTCTCTCGAACATACCAGGATCGATTTCTTCGAAACTCCAGAACTCCTCTTCATCCTTCGCCTCGGCGCGCAACACCGCTCGACACTCACGGGCGATATGTCCTGGTCGTTGGCAACGATCACAGAGCCCGGGTCTGCGTTGACTCCTCTCTCCGCTGAAACTCGGCACCTGCTGTGCTTCAGGCGTTGACGCTCTATGGAACTGCTGTTGTGGAGCCTGGCCTCTCGGCATGTTTTCTTGTGGACCCTGCGCTCTCGGAGTCAACGGCATCGGTGCTGGCCCCGCTGGAATTGGGTGCATCTGTACGATCGGGGTCTGCTCCGGCCACGTCAGCTCCCTAACTCTTGATGCATTTTCTGGGGCCCCGGTCCCCCCGTGCGCCCGGCCTCTCCAATTGCCTGAAGGATAACCCGCTCTGGAATCAATAGCTGGTTGGGATGGTCCGTACTGCTGGTTGCTCGAGAACCCTCCTTGATGCCAGTTGGATGGAGGCGCGTACTCCCTGGTCGGCTGGAATCCTCGCTGTTGCAGCCGACTTCTTTCCGGACAGAATACAGCCTTGTGAGGACCACCGCATTCATAGCATGCGAATTTGCCTGTGGGACGATCGGCGCGATATCCATTCGCTGATAATTGAGATTCGGTTTTCCAGGTCATTCCCTTTTCCGTTTCTATCGCTTCCTCTATGTCTCGCAATAGCTCCGTCGTATCTATGTGCACTCGACTCCGCATGATGTGAATGAGGAACCTGTTCTCCGGCAACAACCCCTTGAGAATCTGCTTCTTTGTTCCGGCGAAGTCCATCTTCAGCTTCAAGGCGGCATGCTCGACGCGTCTGGCATACATATCGACACCTTCCTCTCTCGTTTGCACGCAATCGAGAAAATCCCTCATTAAATCCCCCAAGTCAGCTACTGGCGCATAAACCCGACTGAACGCCTCGACCCACTCTTCGAAAGTTTGCAGTCCTGACCCATGATTAAGATTCCAAAGCCCCGCCGAACCCTTCAGCTTGGAATACAACACGCTTTTCGTATAATCTTCCGACCATTTGCCAACCATCCTAGCCATTTTCAACGATTCCAACCACTCCCGAGCAACAGATACCGACCCACCTGCGAAACTGCTAAGCGATGCAGCAGTATCCATCACTCGTTCCTTCAATCCAAACGTCTTCGTCTCATCCTCACTCCTCTCGCTCTTCTTCTCCAACCTTTCCTCCAACTTCAGATTCCTTGCCTCCATTTTCGACATCAATTCAGCCATCTGAGTCAAAATCTGCTTCACCTCTGGGTCCATCTTGCCCGGTCACGTTAGGCACTTCACACGGATCCCTTGACACAGAGTTCGGTTTCAAGGTACACTCCTCTCAAAGGGATGATGATCGAAAATCCCACCGCTGCTTTGTAAGGAATACTAACTGACAGGGGATGTTCCTTCAGTGAGATACTCCTTTTTATTGATGGTGTGTTCGTATTGTTTTCACATTCGATGCTACTCTGAATCTCGTTCACGCTACCCTCTCTCTCTAGCGAAATCTCTTCACACAGCGACGTCAAACGTTACTACCCAATTGTGTCCGTGACAGGAGATAGAGAGATCTAGGGAGATTGAGAGATCTAGGGACATTGTGAGATAAAGGGAGATTGAAAGATCTAGGGAGATTGAGAGATCTAGGGACATTGAGGGAGAGTGAGAGATTTGGGGGAAGTGAGAGCTTTAGGGAGACTGAGAGATCTAGAGAGATTGAGAGATCTAGAGAGATTAAGATTTCTAGGGAGATTGAGAGATCTAGGGAGATTGAGAGATCAGGGACATTGAGAGATCTAGAGAGATTGAGAGATCTAGAGTAGATTGAGAGTTCTTAGGGACATTGTAGAGATCTAGGGAGATTGAGAGATCTAGGGAGATTGAGATTTCTAGAGATTGAGATTTCTAGGGAGATTGAGAGATCTAGGGAGATTGAGAGATCTAGGGAGATTGCGAGATTTAGGGAGATTGAGAGATCTAGGGAGATTGAGAGATCTAGGGAGATTGAGAGATCTCGGGACATTGAGGGAGAGTGAGAGATTTGGGGGAAGTGAGAGACTTAGGGGGAGTGAGAGATTTAGGGAGAGTAAGAGATTTGGGGAGAGTGAGCGATTTAGGGAGATTGAGAGATTTAGGGAGATTAAGAGATTCAGGGAGATTGCGAGATTTAGGGGGATTGAGAGATTTAGGGAGATTGAGAGATCTAGGGAGATTGAGAGATCTAGGGACATTGAGAGATTGAAAGATCTAGGGAGATTGAGAGATCTAGGGAGATTGAGAGATCTAGGGAGATTGAGAGATCTAGGGAGATTGAGAGATCTAGGGAGATTGAGAGATCTAGGGAGATAGAGAGATCTAGGGAGATTGAGAGATATAGGGATATTGAGAGATCTAGGGACATTGAGAGATCTAGAGAGTTTGAGGGATCTAGAGAGATTGAGATTTCTAGGGACATTGAGAGATCTAGAGAGATTGAGAGATCTAGAGAGATTGTGATTTCTAGGGAGATTGAGAGATCTAGGGACATTGAGAGATCTAGGGAGATTGAGAGATCCAGGGAGATTGAGAGATCTAGGGAGATTGCGAGATTGAGAGATCTAGGGAGATTGAGAGATTTAGGGCGAGTGAGAGATTCAGGTAGAGTGAGAGATTGAGAGGGAGTGAGAGATTGAGAGAGAGTGAGAGATTTCGGGAGAGTGGGAGATTTAGGGAGAGCGAGAGATTAGGGGAGAGTGAGAGATTTAGGGAGAGTGAGAGATTTAGGGAGAGTGAGAGATTTAGGGAGAGTGAGAGATTTAGGGAGAGTGGGAGATCTAGAGAGATTGAGAGATCTAGAGAGATTGAGATTTCTAGGGGGATTGAGAGATCTAGGGAGATTAAGAGATTTAGGGAGATTGCGAGATTTAGGGGGATTGAGAGATGTAGGGAGATTGAGAGATCTAGGGAGATTGGGAGATCTAGGGAGATTGCGAGATTGAGAGATCTAGGGAGATTGAGAGATTTAGGGCGAGTGAGAGATTCAGGTAGAGTGAGAGATCTAGAGA
>NW_003804778.1:0-51740 GCF_000255335.2 Galendromus occidentalis | reverse complement strand
CAGAATTCGTAAAAGAGAGGTTGCTGAGTGAAGCAGCTCGACAGGCATCCCAGAAAAAGGAGACAGCGTTGGCAGGCATCGGGACGAATGATAGGAACGTTCCCCGTGGGAGCGCACCATCATCTTCCGTGAGCGGAGCTTACCGCCGTGGAGGGGCACCGGGAACTTGGGGTCTCCCTGAAAGAAGAGTGTTCCAAGGCGACTGTTACAGATGCGGAAAACCTGGACACATCAGAAGGTTCTGTCGGGAGAACGCGATACGGGGGAACAGTAGGGGGGAACATGGAAAATTCGCAACAGAGGTGGAAACGCGGGGAAACGAGGAGCAGCTAGAGCGCGTGCTGGTATGTTCCCAACGAAATGAAGAGTGGTTCATTGACTCCGGAGCAACTCGTCATATGACAGGTCGGAGAGCCTCCTTCGTGTCATTGACCAGGAATGGAAGAAATCGACCGGTCGCCACTGCGAACAACGAGATTCTGAGGTCGGAAGGTTCCGGAGAAGTAAACTTTACTTGCTCGGTGAACGGAACTTCGCGAACCACCAGGCTGGAAGACGTACTATTCGTGCCGAAGCTCACGGTCAGTCTCATATCGGTGCAGCAGCTGACAAGGAAAGGTTTTAAAGTTGAATTCGGGCGGAGGTGCGAGGTGAAAAACGAGTACAATGAGCTGTGTGCTGTTGCAGTTTGTTCAGGCAGCGGATTGTATCGCCTGGAAGAGTGTTTCATCAATGCGCTCGCAGCTTCCGAGGTCCACGAGTGACCGGGGACTAATTCAGTCCGAAAACGCTCGGGTGTCGGGGAGGGACCGACGGCTAAGTCAGCACGGGACGGCGGTTCGGCGGTCGTAGAGCGACCGGGGGTGAATTGCGAGCAGAAACGCTCGGAGGTAGATGGAAAGTCGGGGGCTCAAGTAGCCCGGGACGATTCAGCACTTGGTGCGGTTGAAGAGCGACCGGGGGACGAACATACTCGGAAGGACTCGGCTCTGGTTTTCGAGACACCGGGGGCTCACTTGGCCCGGAAGGACTCGGCTCTGGTTTTCGAGACACCGGGGGCTCACTTGGCCCGGAAGGACTCGGTTCGAGTGGATTTCGAGCTCTGGCATAAGAGACTGGGTCACCTAAGTGCGGAAGGCATGGGAAAGTTGTCAAAGGGCATGGTGGCAGGTGTGAACATGAGAATCCCGGAGCGCAGATCTGTCTGCGGTGCTTGCGCTGAGGGGAAACAACAGCGGGGGAAATTTCCAACGTCACGATCGGCGAGCGCCGCGAAGTTGGAGTTACTTCACAGCGATGTCTGTGGACCCATGAGTGTTCAAAGTATCGGGGGTCATAGATATTGACGTGAAAACGTCTTTAAGTTCATCGCGCATACAGACCAAGGGTACTTCGTCCTCAGCGTCACGAAAGTGATCCGCTTTTGACGCTTCATAACTTTGTTCCCCGAACACCTAGATCTTCGCGGTGTGTGCCATAGTATCGAAAATTTACGGCACGAGCTTCCACGCGATTTTGGAGCCGATTGGAGTCCTCAGAGCGCCCGTTCAGCGTGATTCGTGCAACCCTCTGAGATACCTCGATTCTTGCATAAATAATCGCTTTTCTCAGTGCTCAGACGCTGGATTGATCGGAATTGCTTGCCCGGCAAAGGCGACGATGTGTGCCGTCACCGACGCTACTTATATCATTTTGAGGAGCCGTCGCGAAAGAGATTTTCAGGAGAATTCAGGCGATCATCAGAACTCATCAGATCTTATGCGGGCTTCGTTATCCAGCGATATCCCTTTTGATTTGATCATCGCGGTGTCTGCGTTCGCATACTGATCTACTTTGATTAAGCGACCGTCCAGATGAGGCCGAAAAATGCTAGTAGGAGGCGTCTCAAGCGAAAAGCCCAAAGTTCGGCTTGTGGGCCAGCCGAGAAGTCAAAGAGCGCAGCTGAGCGATCTGCTCTGTATCGGAAGCGACGTCGGGAGTTCGGGAGGCTTCATTGCTACATTCTCAAGCTACGAACCATGCTCGCAATGGGGAGAATGGGAGTCTCGGATCTGTTGAGGACATAAGCCACGGCGCTTCACATGAAATGGAGCCGGAGATAGTGCGATGTTCCAGGTATGAGCAGGTAGTGGGGGCGCGCGACACAACACTTCCGACACATGTTTCTCGATAATTAATCCGATTAGGTAGGGGATTCAACGGAGGAGATCTTTGGAATGATCACGGTTGGACAATGCTACAAGATAAATGCATACAAGGCCGAAGCCGTGAATCCCCAGTACCGAGCGACAGAACATGAATGCAAGCTTCAGCTCACGAAGGTATTCAACATATCATTGGTCAGATGAAATCATGAATAACAATCGCAGGGCAAAAATCATCATAGGCCAATAGAAAATTCGGGATTTAATCGAAATCTCTATTTCAAGCTGAGTAAACTCGTTCCGATCGCGGGAAACGATCTCCCGAAGACTCAGGCGCAAACCACAGTTCTTATTGAACTGCTATCAAAGCCCGTGAACACGACGGTTGATATCCTCGTAGTGGTATTCGACGTGAGGCTACCACAAACTTTCAACAGTCGAGATGGTATCAACCGCGAAAAACAAACGGTTACTGTACTCGACGACAGTATGAAAATGGTGAATCTTGGCCTCTGGTCGGAGTTTGTCGGCAAATTAGATGGAAAAGAAGGTGATGCAGTCATTCTACAGAACCTCCAAGTGCGAGATTACAACGGCACAAGACAACTGTCAACAACCACAAACACAATCATCCGTGAAGCGGCAGGCGATGCCGAAGCAGAAAGGCTTCAAAAATCACAGAATCCGCATAAATCACATTAGATCACCGCGAGTTTATTTCTTCATAAGCAACACAATTATTCCGCAGATTTCCAAGGGTTTGTTGCGTAACCGGGACGTTTTCACGCCCCACCAACGGTAGTGCTTGAGCACTACCTCTTCAGGACTTTTTCTTCGCAAAACAAGCCTCTCGCTCCCGCGTCCGTAGGTCCGAGCGAGCGGCCAAACTCTCCATTGGCCTCACTAACGAGTTTGACGAGCCATAAAAAATGCTCTCTTTTCTTCATTCCTCGGCATTTCATCGTCAACGCTTGTTTGCCGCCGCCGCCGTCGTGTCGTCACCGCCGCCGTAAATTCAGTTTCGGCGGCGCATCATGCGGTATGACCGCGACTTCCGCAACAAATGGGACTGCAGCTTATTTTGCGTCGTTGAAGACGACAGGGGAAAATGATTTTGAAAATAATACCGCAGAGAAAAAGTCGAGTGATAAGCTCGACGCCGTACTCCGAACAACGACCACGAACAAACGAACCGACGACGACGACGACGACGGACCATTAGGAGCAACCCGTGTTGGTCAGCGTGCTCTGTCAGCCAGGAACGCCGCTCTATGCATGGATTTTGTTTCGTAGTTCACAATTCCAGAAATCTCAGAAGGCTAACCGTACGGCGACGGATGGGCGAGAGCGTTCGTGGATCGTTCAATCGAGCGAGTGAAGTGCGTAGGACGCTAAGGAGTCCCCTCGGGTCATCATCGTTGCCCATGTCGGCGGCTTAGTGGTTTCACCGACCAACGCGAGACGTCGTCGACGCTCAAATTGACGTCAAAGTCGAACAAGGCATCGCATTGTCTCGAAATCCTCGAATAGACTCGTTTCTTTTCCTCGAGGTCCGCGGTCCGAGTCATCTGCTGCTGCTGCGGCCGCCGCCGCTGCCTTCTTACCTTAATGTCCGCCTAACTGGCTTGTTGCTATTCTCTTCGACGCCGTGCGGCGCCCGGCCCCCGGCTGCTCACAGAAAACTTTATTTTACGATCGGTTCCACCTCGCACTCAGAATCGCTTACCATCGCTCTAACATTTGCTTTCAGAAGAGGATACGAGAAAACAAATAGGCGCTACGTACAAACAAATACCCATCGGTTTGTCGGTGGCGCGAATCGGAGGCGTTGAGTGGATAGCCGTCAGATTAAAGGCGCTTCGATGTCGGTCTTATCGAAGTTGTCGTACGTACGGGACGTTCTCGACGACGAGCCCTTCGCCTGATGATGAGGCGCCTAGCGTCGTCTATGGGAGCGGTCGGCACCGGCAAAACGGCACGTCGCATCAATGAATCCGGAATCAACACCAGACACACGCGAACGCGGAACCGACCGACGAGCTACGTCCAGAGACATATGATACACGTAACTTAGTCGAACGCCTTTGCCGAGGCACGCTCGCCGTGAGTATTTGCGACAAGGCGATCGGTTGCTCGAACAGTCGATTCGAGTCTTTCCCGCTCAGACGGCCGTCACCGTATTAAAAGAGAGGTTCGTAACTCCGAGCCGTGAGTTTTTCGTTCGTCAAGAGACGAACAAACGAACGAACGAACGGGCTGCTTGTCGGTCCGACGGTCAAACGGGCGGGTTGCCACTGGATCATTAGTGTATCCGGCGGGAAGCCATCCTCCGCTAACCGAATTACTTATCTTCGCTACGATGTAGTTACAATAACATGACCACTGCACTCTCAGTCCCAGATACCGATCTACAAGCGCGAGAGATACACAGCGGTCAATGGTGAACACATCGTCGTCCGACAGCTGGAGGCCGCGCGAAACGTAGAATTCGACAAGCTCACGACAACTCCATCAAGTCACCGACAAGCACCGAGCTCATTATTCGCCGCTGACTCACTGACAGAACGAGCGGAACGGAAATGTCCTGTCCTTATCGTTCGCTGTCTGATTATCACCATGGTGATCCGCTCTGTTATCAGAACTCAATTCTCGAGTGAATTTCGCATGTTCGGAGCGTAGTATTCCTGTAGGTGCTTTTGGGATTCCGCTTTTGCTTTTCTGGGGAAAACAACGGCGTCTCCCGACACATGCCATCGCCACATGTAGCGGAGCTCTCCGACCCGAAAATTCCCCGAAGTCTGAAATTAATTCCCTCGTTGACAGACCTCACGGCTCCCGGTCCCCACGGACGGGAGAATCCACCGGATTTAGATTGCGGACGCGAACGCCGGAGTCGGAGCGCCGGGGCCCGAATTAGCGGCGACAGCAGTCGAGCGAAATATTGAGGGGTCGTTCGGAAGCATAAATCGGAAGGTCGGGCGGGCGGACGGTCGGGCTTTCGGTGGCTCAGTCGGTCGGTCGGTCGGACGGACGGACGGACGGTCGGACGGACGGACGGTCGGACGGACGGACGGACGGACGGTCGGACGGACGGACGGACGGACGGACGGACGGTTAGTCTAGGCCATAGATTTCTCAAATGGATGACCTGTTGATGGAAGACAGCAGCGGCGGCGGCGGGAGCAACAGCAGCGAACCTTCTCGCGCATTCCAAACAGCACCGAACTCGTCGTTACGGCTGCTGCTACTGGTGCGATCGTCGTCGTCGTCGGCGAAGAAATATGACCAGTCATTCCAAACGAAGCAACGTCCGAAAAGAAACCATTCACTCACACGCTCTCGCCGCTCGGCAGGCGGGACGGCACATAGGTTACAGGCCAGAGCTGTCACTAGGCGGACGAATGTGCTGCGACGCATTCGGGTCGTAATTTGAGATCCTTTTCCATGAACAGCATCATCGTAATCATCGTCTTCTTCGAACTTTCAGGACGCTAGCCCCGTGCCGTTGTTGCCGTCATGCTCTTTGGGAATACGGCGAATTCATTTCGTCTTCTCGGATCACTCTGTTTACACATTGTTGATCAACTCCTGCCAAATACACACATCTACAAATAAACCCACTCGACTCTGAACGACGAACGGCCAGACAGCGGACTAGGGAGGAAGAGACTGTGGGACGGAGGGAGTCATGAATTGATCAATCGGTGTTTCACTGGATGAAGCGTGTTTACAATGGATGTAGGTGAGTGGATTGATCGGTCCGAACAGCGCACTTGACCCGTCCAGACATCGATCCGCTTTGGAAGCTCGCCAAGAGCCCACTCCGACCCCGCTGCGAATCGTGAATAGTAGGCAACTTGACAGCTGAAATACCAATCGACGTGGCTCCCGGCAGGATATCGGTGTTCTCGATGGGGCTCGCAGCAAATCGTATCTTCCGTCGTATGCCGCGGAGCATCAACGTGTCCTCTGAAGATCAGTTCCCCCCCTCCCCTCCCCCTCCTTCGATTGAGACTCCTCCGATCATGATTCAATTGCTCACCTGGAAGAGAAGGAAAGACCGTTAGACACTGCTGCAACTGAACTCGCGGTGCAACAATCCACGAAATTGATCGACGATAGAAAATCGGGACTGAGCTCAGCATCCCGAGCCTCGACGTCCATGTAACGAAATCTCAGGAACATCGCGTGGTTCCTCATTTAGTGACGGACGTCGGCTCCGACGGATCACCTCCCAACGAGATATCCCTGAGGAGGCGGACCTGATTAGGAAGGGATCGTGTTCGGCAGGAAGACAAGCGCGCCGTTAGGCTCTCCGGCACGTAGCTGACTAAATACAAGCCAAACATCTTTGCGGATCGGGTTACTCAGTCGGACGGGCAGCGGGGACGTCGAGGACGCTCCGATGTACGGTCGACGCTGGACGCTTTCGATTCTAGATGTCATTGTCGAGACGGTCTCGCACAGAACCTTCGGTCGGTCAGATGGCCGGTCGGTCGGTCAGTCGATCTGTATGTCGCACGGTCAGGCGACCAGCTGTCCAGCTGAGATCCAGTCTGCTTGCAAAGCCCTCCTTCTTGCGAAGCCGCCAGCAACCCGAGACACACGCTCCTACTGCATTGCATTAGGGAAACTCTATCAGTGAAGCCTTTTCCTTTCTGTTCGGTAGCCGGCCGGCTCACCGACCGGCTGGTCGCGTGGTCAGGGAGCCGAGCGAGCAAGCAACGAACCAACCAGAGGGGCAAGCGACCGACCGACCCACCGTCTGGATAGGGGCCTGAACTGACTCGGGGCTGAAAACTGCCGAGCGCAGAGTGCAAGCACGGTAAAACGAGCACGGCAAGATGGACAACATCTCACTGACTGTGAAGTCGACGCCTCGGGCAATGAACGAAGAAAAAACGACCTCGTCTTTCGTTTGACTCTGACGATCGACATCGGCGTCGTCGTTGTCGTCGACGACGGCGGCGGCGGCGACTCGAAGGGCCTTAGGCGGCTTCCCTTAGCAAGAGATTTTCGCTCACCCGAATCCGAGGGTCCGTAAGGCCCAATTTGAATCGGAGAGCGAATCTGAGCGGAAAAATAATCACTGAGCTCATACCAGTCGTTCAGCTCGGAGCGACGTCTTTTTCCGCGAACACGAGGCTCGTGGATAATGCCTGTGCGAATGTGCGACAAGAGGGATATCTTCCATGTTCGCGTATTCTGAACGTCCCCCTCCCCCCCCCCTGTATGTCGAGAGAGAGCTGGGCTCGGAGCAGTACACTCGCATTCTCGAAAAGTTAGTCGCCTGTTCGGGATGGGGCGGCGGTTTTTCGGAGACTGCGGCCGAAACGAGAAGTTGACGAACGCAGGAAGAACGAAAGAAAAACTTTTGGAGGACCGGCTAGCGGGAGCGGTATGCGCAACGGCATTTGTACCAACCTGGGTAAAGTGTGTAATCATGCCGAAAAGAATACCACGCCCCAGCGAGCGGTCGAGCGTCCAGGGGCACGCTTTAGGTGGGCAAGTCGGCGAGCGAGCCAGGCGGACGGTTGGCCGGGGAAAAACTACTTTTTGATGGCGCTGCTAGCCGGCGAGCCAGCCAGCCGTCGAGGAAACGAGTACGCTCCCGATATCGACTCGCTGATCAACAGCATCTTTTAGCTTTCGATAGTCGCTGTGAGAAAAACAGGAAGAACAACGATGGGGCGGGAGGGAGGGGGGTAGAGAAGATCACGGACGACAGGGAGACTGGTAGCTGCAGGGGAGAAAATGATACGAGATGCTCGATTTTGGAAGTCCCGACCCTTAACGCCGAGGAAACGACCGTCGGCTCATTTTCCTCTGTGTGCTTCGACCTCCTCGTCCGACGGGGGGGGGGCGAGAGGGGGGAAATGTCGAGCCGCGAGATGACAGCCTCGGTTCAATTGGATCAACACCGACCAGAGCTACGAAGGCATTAGACGAAATCAGAGATGTTGTTTCTTGTGCTCGATGGCATAGCTCCATTTGCTTGCTTGCTCGCTTGCTTCCTTCCTCTCGAGTTATAAATTGGAACGAGAAGCTCCGAAAAGAGTCGGATAGCCAACAAATCAGAGCGACTTCGCTATTCCCGGCGAGGGGGAGCTCCGTCGAGGAAAGCCGCGGCGAGAAACCGACCGAGAGATCCGGGGGACGGCGATGCTCGAAAAAGACCGGAACGAACGAACGGACGGCGAGTGAGCCGAATGTGTTATAAGTTAAGACGGTCCTTTTCCTTCTCTCGACAATTTTTCAACAAGGATAAATTTCGGAGTGCTTCATTCTGAAGCCTTCCTGTCGTCTCCCGAATTAGCGTACCCTAACAAATTTGATTTTTTCTTCTCTCCCACACTTTTCTTCTTGCGAACTCTGTCTGCTGCTCGTCGGTCGCTCACTGCCCGGCACACTGACTGCCTAGCTGGTTGGCTGGCTGGCTCAGTTTGTCTGGCCATGGGTCTGGAGGTACGGGACCACCGAGCGAATCGTTGGGCGGACGGAGGACGACTCACCAAGTCAGTCAGTCTTTCTTCGGTCTTTCCTTTCGCTTTCCGGCTCCCTC
This sequence comes from Galendromus occidentalis, assembly GCF_000255335.2. Taxonomy (NCBI): domain Eukaryota; kingdom Metazoa; phylum Arthropoda; class Arachnida; order Mesostigmata; family Phytoseiidae; genus Galendromus; species Galendromus occidentalis. The sequence continues at coordinate 43,034 of NW_003804778.1, read as the reverse complement.
GCTGCTGTTCCTCGCTCTGAAGTCCGCTCCTCTACTGATTTCGAGCGTTTTCGGGCTCATTTATATCGAGCCCCTCCACAATCTCCCGGAACTCCCTCCGGCTCGGCGCGAAGCGAGTTCCAGCTTCCTGCTGTGGGTCCAGCCGTGACCGGAGCTGGACTCCATCAAAGGTGAGTCGACCAACATTCCTGCTTGTCTCGTGTGTACTCGCCGCCTTCCAGACTCCCGATGAAGCCCGGGAGCAGCTGCGAGCGCGACGAGCGGAACAGACGATGTACTTCTGCCGTGATTGAACTTTCCAGCCATTCGCGGTATCTCTACCTCGGGATGGCGAGGCGACGAGTCTGACTGAGCCGACGGTGATGGCCCGCTCAGTTAGATAATAATTCCCAGCGCTCATCGTCCCTCGCATATGGTGCCCATCGATCGATTCGCCAGCTCGTTCCTTGGCGTCTGCTTCGGTCGCGACGAGCTACGCAGTGCTGGCGACCGACGTCTCCGTGAAGAGGCGGCCTAGCGATCCGATCGACACCTATAGGTGCTCTTGTTGGCGGTGCCTGATATGAAAAGCTCCTCGCACGCCTCTGTGCTCGAAATCCTTTCAAATCACCGCAGCGTTAATTGAAGCAGCTTGTCAATCACTACGACGTCGGAACTGAAGATCTGGAGCTTACGGAAAGGCGGCGAAAACGTAAATTGACGTCGTTTCTGGAGGGGATGTAACGAAACTTTTTATTTACTGACAGCGCCCAAAGCGTGCGTGGATTTCTTCGAGGTCCCACGATGTGATAAATCCTTCCGCCGGCCGCGGAAAGAGCCTCGAGAGGGAGAGACTCATTCGGGAGATATATCCGAGACATATACAGTTTCAAAATCCGCGCGAATTCCGGCGACCGCACGATCGTAGCGCTCGGTATGTAGTTGGAAACATGGAGAGATCGAAACTTTGGGAAGCCAGTCGGAAGAGCAGCGTCGGAGTGAGTTCCAAATCCGACGGTTCGTATGATCTTTCTCTCCTGTCTCGGCGGGTCCCTCCAAACGAGTCGCCCGATCGCTCCAACGTTCGGTCCACCGAGGGACGTGAGACGTTCAAAGAATGTGATGAGGATTCCGATCAGGCGGCTGTCCAATAAAAAGGGAAGCTTGGAACGCCACAGGAAAGCCTCAGGTCTTCAACTCTATGGCTAGCAGCCCTCCCCCTCGATCTTGCCGCCTATCTGTCGAAGTCGTCCGGCTGCCAGCTTACGACTGTTTTTTTCTTTTCCTAGCAGCCCGCTGATATCGGCTGATCTCTCCCTTTATCATCTCAACTGTGGTCGTACGACAATGAAACAAGCACAGGCACGTAATTGCATTTTCGGGAGGTGACGCTTCTTTTCTCCCGCACGTCGATGGCGCTGAACGTCCATCGGCGCTGCACGATCATACGGTGGTCTTGTCATCCGTCAATGACAACGCGGCGCTCGGGACGAAAGAAGATCATTGCATTAGACAAATAACAGAGAGTTGCGAAGGAGCCGAAAGAGACGGAGAACCTCGGCAGGCGGCGCGCTCTATTCTCCGGGTTTGTATGCGAGTTTTTCTTTTCGCGTACCCGCGAGCCCGCTCCATTCTGCTTGCCTCTCTATCTGTTTCTCAAGATGAGAGCGGGCGAGAGAGATGCTCGCTCCTCCGCCGTCTCCGAAGCCTATCTTCTTCTCGGCCCCGAATAAAACACCGAACACGGGGAGCAGAAAAGGTTTGTGAGCTTTTGTCGTTTTGGGAACTCGCTCGTCGGTTGTTGCTATTGATGGTGTCCGCTTGAGAGGGCTCTGAAAGGACGTTAGGGAGTTCCGTACGCTACGGTGAGCGACGACGACGACGACGACCACGCAGAGATAGCGGATTGAGTGAGAAGACGACAACGACACCAGCTTGCCTTACTGTGGCGAGTTCCAGCGCAGGGGCATCTTTCCGTTCGCGGAAGGAGGACATGTAATGATTGACAGAGATCAGGGACGAGCGGAAAAAGCAGGGAGCCCCCCTCCGGACGGAGAGAGAGCGACGAGGACGACGACGGGTGAGCGGCGGCGGCTAAGAGCGCGTCGGGGGCGAGGCAAGAGAGGAACTGAACAAATACGTCGTCGTTGCCCACGTAAGGGCGACGCCGAGATGAGGCCAAACAGCCTCTCGGCCAAGGGTCACCGTTTGCCAATCCCTAACACAAATAGGCTTTATTTAGGTTGACGTCAAAATAGCCAAACAACGAACCAGCTGCCTTGCCGGCCAAGCATCGGCCACACGAATGACCAGAGGCAGCTCGACGAGCGAATATATATGTACAACAAGGAGTAGGAAAAACATTCTCCCGATCGCACATGACAAAAATCGACTCGACCGTGTCAGCGACGTGTGATCTTTTCTCTCAGCAGCAGCAGCAGCACGGAACGTATCGATGAGGTGTGATTCGAGCCGTTAATGAAATCAGGTGGAGGCTCATGACTTGGCGGAATCGTCATGAAACCTACGCAGTACGGATATACGGAGCCGCATGCGAATCGGGGTTCTCTCGCTCGCGATCTCAGGAGCGCTGTTGGGAGAAGAAGAGCTATCGGGGACGTCGGGAGAGCGTACGTGGTGGATATCCGAGGCCGTAGGCACCGTCGGGGAAACAGCGAGTCCGATCCCGCTCCAACTAGGTTGCAGGCAGGCTGGCTGGCTGGCTGGCTGACCGGAAAGACAATTCATCAAGGGAACAGCGAATGGCAGCGGCCGCGAACAATATATATCTATATATGTCTGTATATAAATGAAACTCTGAGGGCGGTAAACTGCCACAGTGGGGTGGCTCGGCTAATCACATTAAGCTCATCCGACCCTCCACCCCTTTTCTGCGTTTTTGCTCCTGTTCTCCCCTATTCTGCGTTCTCCTTGCACCACTTCTGTGGCAAAAAATCCCTCACCCCTTCTTCGGTTGTTCCTCTTCTGCTGGATTCCTTCCGACTTCGGCAGCGCTACGCTCCATCGAATCGGGCTGATCCCGGAGCGGAATCTTCCGGTCGAGGCCGCTAAACCGTCGAATCGTACGGGCTTTCTAGGCAAATCTGCTTTTCCACCACCGTCGCAGTACTCCCCCGTCACCGCTGGCATCGCTTCGAATGGTAACAGCAGTGCAAACAAGAGCTTGGCGAACTCAGTTGATGTATGTGGCAATTGTCTTCCGGCTCATCAAGCAACGGTCTCTCGCGAACCCTCTGTCGGAGTATTTGGTACCCCCTTCCTCACTCTGCTTGCTATCGGTTCCCTGCCCTTCGGCCTCTTCTTACTCCGTCCCGTCGCAGCAGCAATCTCGCTTTGCCTTCCTTCTCGACTCACTGACTGACTGACTGTCCGTCGGTGGGTGGGTGGGTCGGTCGGTCGGTTTCTTCCTCGTCCCCCGGCCCGCCTTGTTTTCCGCCGGAGAAGAAGAAGCAGCAGCAGCATCCAAAGGAGCGCCACAGGCCAAAGACCCTCTGCGGGAAAGATATCAGAATCAGCAGCCGCAACGGCTTGCAACGGCACCGAACTTAGAGAAGAGCTCCTCAGCGAAACTCTGGACCGAAGAATCGGCCGTGGCCGCCACGTCTGTATCGACAGAACAAGCCCCCGCTCAGACCGGCGGAAATAGACAGACTGAAGCCAATCGGCTCAAATCCCAGTTGGAGCGAAGCTATAATTATACCGTCCACTAGTCCGGGTAGTTTCGCTTTTGTGAAATCGAGCTCAGCCCTTCCGAGCCCTTCGGACTCAGAGTTTTCCTTAGGAAGCGACCGAACGAAGATAACGGAACTCCCATTGTGGAAAGAGCCGCTCGAGACGTCGAATCCCCTCCGGGGTTCCTGATCTGTCTCTGTTGCCGTACGTACTGACAACATTCATGGGGTGCAAGTCAGACTGGCGTCAACGAAAATCGATACAGTACGTGTAAATCTGTCCATTCGCTCCGCGGTTCGAGGCTCGAAGACCGTCCTTCTGTCTGTCTGTTCGTCTATCCATCCATCAAGACAGCGGGGAAAACGAACCTCTGCCATTTCTCGATTTGTCATCAAATTCAAACCCCGCAGCCTGAAGAAGCTTCGCCCTCTCTCTTTCTTTCTCCGCTCTCATCGAACGTTCGGAGGCTTCTTTCTCGAACAACGTTCTCCCGTCCGGAGTCAGAGCCTCGAGCTTGTCCCGCATCCATCTACCATGGAATCCTCTCACCCACTCACAGTCAGACGGTCGGATATGCCCTCTTCGTCTTTCCGCCCGTCTCTCGGCCGGTTTCCCGCAGAATTCCCCCCGCGCCGCTCTCCTCCGCGTTCCCCCGCCCCATTGCGCGTTCCACGATCATTGGCAGCGTGCCGCTGCGGCTCGCTTGCTCAGTCGAGGAAGAGAGAATCGATTATTTCATTTCTTCATTTTTCTATCTTTTCCTGTCTGCCCTCCGACCTTTTCAGCGTAGCGGTCGGACAAGCAAGCAGCCATATAACGTCGTCTCTTTTTGTTCTCGATGTTCGCTCGCGTTTTCTGTGACCGGTGAATCTTCCCGCCGTTTTTCTTCGTTCTATTCCCGCGTAAGGACAGGTAGAGGAGGAGGTGGACCCGGCGCGCGAGGGAGAACGAATATGAATGACAGGATCCGACGAGCACTGACAGCAACGACGATTCGATATTCGAATCAAGTGTAGCATACGCTCCGGAATTACATCTTGTCCGAGCAAATTATTCGTTCGGTTCCACAACGACGATTAAAATCGCATTTGGTGAGAGCGGGGCGAGCTCCGTGGCCTCGGCCCTGCACGTCCCATCCTCGGCGGTCATCTTCTGATCTCTCGGAGCGAAACGGAAAATCCTGACCGGGGTTTGCTCAACTAGATTTTGCTCGATCAACATCAATTGTGTCGATCTTTGCATATTCATTAGGCCCAAGCCAGGCCGGCGGGGACAGACGGGACGAAAATTAGTTAGAAGAAGTGTCTCTCCGCAGAGCAGAAGTTCTGCGCGACAATTTCGCCGCCCACTCGCCGGAAGGACCTCGCCGCGAGGACCCCACTGAGAGCTCCGCGGACGGAGTCGAGGAGAACGATGGAATCCGCAGTAGGGTCAGAGCGGTTTTTTATTCTGCCTCTTCATCGTCGTCCTTCCAGGAGAGTTGTCCAAGCCGCACTATTGATTGGAAAGGGAACCGGTCGGCCTAATTAGGCCACAATCCTATTACCTGCAAACTCAGCGAGCTCGGCTCTTCCTAGCCGCGCGGCTCCTGCGGCCGTCGTCGCTCTTCAACACCCATTCTCGGCCTTACCTGCTGAGCTGCCCTTGGCACTCAATGTCTAGCCCTCCTGAGTGAGCCCTACTCGCTTCTCCGTCTCTCGATTCGTCTCACTCCTCGCTGTCTTTGCGCTCTCGTCGTCCCGGCCGCCGTGTGATTCCCCTCTGACAGTAGCAGCAGCAGCAGCAGGAGGAGGAGGCTTCAACAAGCTTATTGACCGCAAAAAAGAAGAAGAAAGCGGCTTTGCGGTGGATTCCAATAAGTTTTCCTAAGCTCCTTTTTCCACCATTGAACAAATCTTCCACATCCTTTGCGCCTATCTGCTTACCCTCCTTCGTGTCTTTTTCGGTCCCCATCGTTCTGTCATGTCGCTGCTTTTCGCAGCGACCGAATGTCTCAGCCTCACGCATAAACAGAAAAGAGACTCCGAAGTTCGAACAAACGTGTCACTGAGCAAAGTGGCTCGCAGCCCGCGTTGACGACTCCGCTCAGAGCGAGTTGGGGCTTTTATTTTCATTTCTTCGTCCGATACGCAACGAAGAGGATCGATTCAGGAACTATCGTCGATCCATACGTGCTCCGCCTAATTCCCTTCGAGAAGCTTGCTCCGACATCTACGACGAGGGTGGGAGGGGGAGTATGGGCCTCGGGCGAGAATGAGGTACTCCCTCGGTGCTACGAGTAATGAGTTCGGCGTTGCGGAGTATCAGACTGTCAATGCGTTGTTGTAAATCACCGAGCTGGCACTCGAAACGACTGCGAACGATTTGCACTGCGTCGATGGACTTCTTTCTTCAGTTCTCTTCCACTGGGCCTGTCCTGGGCAATAACCCCAGCCGGAGTCTGGGATTCAAGCCCTCTCTCCGGGAAGACGCTCCTGACGCCCCTGTCGCCGCGAATTCGACGGGCGTGGCACCGCGGAACCTCTTGCCAACGGAGCGAGGTGAAAACGCCGGCTTGGACTCCGCAGAGAGCTCAGAACGTGCGTTGGCACGGAATAACGAAGACGGCGACGCCGACGTCAACCGCTCCACGGAGCTTCCGTGGAATCTCCTCGGACTTTCCTTGAATCCCCTCTTGGAGAGGATCGGAGTCTGTTCGAAGTGAGGGCTCTCTCCAGCCCCGTGCGAGCTCGCGGAAGGCCTTAGCCAGTGAAGGAACAAATGAGGGAAATTCAAAGGGAGTCCTAATGAATTTTTTAATTCGCCTTCCGCCCTCCACGGGATCCCTCAGTTTCGTCCGTCGCTTCCTCCTCGTAATTGATGAGCCGCGTCTCTGAGCCGCTTTGCTCCTTCCTGTCGGCATTCTTGGACGATAACGGCGGCGGTGTCGGCGACGACAGCGACGACCGCTTGTATCCTGAGCTGCCTATCAAATTATTCAACACTCAACATATGAGCCTGAGAATGACTGAGCCGTACGTCCACCGGCACCCCATCCTCTCAGCCAGTCCTCTGCTCGATGGAACCGCGGCCGGCGTCTTTCCGTCGAGGCTTCCCCGTCGGAGCTCCGAGGTGAGGTGGGACCTGAAGGGTCGGGAACGAATCGCCTAAAAACCGGTCCCTCGCATAGGAGCAACGAATCGATGCGCTCGATCATCATTTGATCATTATTACTGTGAGGCTTCACGTATGACATACGACATTTCGGAGGATTATATGACTCAATCCCCTTTTCGTCACGAGTCGGGGAACGAAAGTCTAGCAGTCCAAATGTGCCTCAGGTAGGCTTGTCTCCTGATACGGATAATGTCGGCTCTGTTAGAGCTGCTGTCGAGGCTCGTTGTAGCCTCAGCAGCAGCAGCAGCGCTTCGAGCTGTGGGGGGAGTTGGCGGGGGGGCGTACAAGAGACGGGGCGGCTACAGGCACTGCTGTAATTTGAATGGGACGTCACCCACAGCTACCTGCCCAGGGCGAAGTGTGAGGAAGATGTGTGGATTCATCAACAAGGCCCTCAAGCGAACGTGCTCCTCTGGTTCTCTTCGAAAACTCATCCCCTCCTCGCCACCGCCCCCTCTCCCCTCAATTCTGTCTTTCTCCATTCCCGGCTCTTTCCGAAATCTCCCCCCCCCCCCCCCAGAAGCTTCCCTGTCCTCCTTCTGCAAGCCTGCCCGCTCGGCTGCCTGCGTGCTGTGTTGCTCGTTCGTAATGCCACGGGCCCAGGGCCATTTTGTGCTGGCCGTGAGCAACCATATGGACATGTCACTCCTTGTTCGTGTCGCTAGCTCTTCCATCGGTGCAAATTGCTCTCTAACGTCAGCTACACCGATTCCTTCGGATCAGCTCCCCGCGAGTCCCATTCCATATGAAGCTTGTCCTCTATCGGTTTCGAAGAACAGAGTAGATCTGTTACCGACCAATCTCTGTTTTGGAGGCAGTCTCCACGCCTATGGCTTGCCTCCTCCGATCGATGGAGATTCGTTTTCAGATGAACCAATGCTGAGCCGAAAATTGGACTCCGCTGCTGCTGGTGTTCATCCCTCAAACTCAGACCGTCCGGGAATCGGCTCCCGGATCTTATTTTTTACTCTCGCTCAGAGCGAGCGTCTCCTCTATCTCGTTGGCTGTCCCTCACCGAGTGAGCCAGCTCTGTCGTCCGCATAGTTGGGAGACCGGCGGATTTTTCCTTTTCGACTCGGATTTTGACTGATCTCTCGCTTCGACCGGCAGCCGATCTTCTCGATGTCTCTGTTAGACGATGTGTCGTCCCCTTCGCACTTGTTCCGACGAGCTTCCTTCCAGTGGCTTTTACAACAGAGGGAAACCTGAAAAGAAGCGGCACCGACAGCGGGACCGACATCGGGAGCTGCCGCCGACGTTGTGTAAGAATCGTTCGACTCGTTCCGGATTCTAAACTCTTCGGTTTCTGTGTAGTAAGTCGGCGCGATATCCGTTCGTCTGTTTGGTGCCAAACAGGCTGGCAGTCTGTTTGTCCCTCTTTCTTCCGACTACTATCCATTTCCCGGTCTCGGAACTCCGGAATCGAGTGAGCCGGGACACGACGACGACGCACGACCGAAGCGAGATATAGTCAGATAGATAGATGGATGGACGGACGTCTGGGACGAGGGAGAGACGTGGTTTGTCAAGGCGCAGTTCGGGTGACCGTTGAATGATCCTAGCGATCAATCTCGTTAAATGCCACTAACACGTCACAGATAGAAGACGACGAGCAGCGATTTTTCCTTTAGCCTTACCGCCGCGAATCTATCCGTGATGGTGATTGCTTTCTTTGGCACTTCCTCCGTCTCTTCCTCCCGCCTCGGTCAGAACTCGAGTGAGCTCCTTCTCGCTCAGCAACGCGGAGCATTACCACCTTACAGGCGGGAGATCTCAAGGTGAACTCAGAGTGTTCTCGCAGGCGCGTGCAACCTCCCGCGGAAGCAAGTCGACTTCCTCTGGGTATCGCCACGGTACAGGTCTGAAGTTCGTATGCTCGACGACGACGGCGGCGACGACGTACTCGAAACCGCCTCCACGGCGATAACGACGCCAAAGACAACGTCGAGGGTGTAGTATCTGAACGCCTTCGAGCAACACCTACCTTGTTGGGCAGAGTTGCCGCTTTCGCTAAAACTACCACCAGCACACGACCATCGCGACGGTTCTAAGCCACCTATGTACGTCCAACAGAGGCCAGCTGACAAGCGGACGAGCGAGCGGGTGGGCATATTATCGCTAAAAAAACGATCATTAGCCCTCAGAATGGTTGGCGGCAACGGTTCCACGGAAGCGGGCGTATCTCTCACAGTGCACACGGCTTGCCTGCCGAACCCTCCAGCACCGACGCGCCTCATGCCCACCCCTTCGTTGGCTCGTTTCTACGTCTTGAGATAACCTCGACCTTTTCTCCCGCGCGGTACGAGCCCACCGAGTGGACTGCCGAGTCTGCCGACACATACAAATAATCCCTCCTGACCGACTGAGGAGCGTCTAAGTCATTTTCTCCCGCAGCCTTCCCACGTCGATTCCTGGCAACCTTCGCTCTCGGCCGCCGCCGCTCCGTCTGACCGCTCGGGCCTGCTCTGATCTTGTTGTGCGATTGCCCCGAATGAACCACGACAGGCTCTATCGATGGCGCATGCAACCGAGCAAGAAAGTACCTAGATCGAGACGAACCGATAGCAACCGAATGAGCCAAGATGCGCATCGAGCCGATTGAGCGAGCTCACAGTCCCGAGGCTCAGTCGGTACAGGAATGCACTTCGATTACGCCTTTGCCTCGCGAGCTGAGGCTCAAGCTCGGGGCGGAAGGCTGCCACCACACATAGAGAGCTGCAAGTTGTTGTTAGATATTCTGCGACATTAGTCCGCATCCACCGGTGGATTACTATCTAAACGAGTTTAATTAGAGGATGGGGCGGTGGTGCTGGCAGCAACACGAGCACTAGAAACAACGAAAACGTCGAGCGAGATCACCATCAGAGGGCCGATGTCAGACATGCAAGAGCCGAACGATGCTAGCGAGCCGGAAGGCGAACGTCCCCCCCCGAACGGTACCATGTTGGAATATCTTTATCCTGGACAGCCCAGCGATTGGACGGCAAAGCGATTAGACAGTCCCGCGGGCCGGAATCGAACGGCGGCTCGGACGCTCGAGTCCTCTGAGGCACGGAAACAATCGTTTCCGGAAACGCGATTCGATATCATGGACAGGAGGTTCGGCCGTCTGACGGACTGACTGCTGAGTGATTGTGATCGAGAACGGAATGGATTTAATCATGCTCTAACTTCTCTTATTTATCTCTGATGGATCCGGTCGGTCATTAAAACAAGTTGAGTGTCCATTTCCGCGATCGTAAGTGTTTTCGTCCGCGATGTGATCACCTGCTAACGCAGTCGATACACACACATTAGGCTGCGGGTCCAGCCGTCGACCCGGGCGACAACCTCTTCACCGGCTGGTCTGTTCCCCTTCCGTTAGAACATAACACGATTTCCCCGATTTTTGATGAGATGAATGATTGCGAACGGCCGGATAATTTCTTTGCGAGAAACGCCCAGGCCGAGCTACCGGCGTGGGGCTGTAAGCCCCGGAGAGACTTCTCCTCAGATTATTTAATTGAAGTTTATAGATGGATAAACGATTGTGCAACGCATTGGTCCGCGGCCCAGGTTGCAGGCGAAGCTCGGGGAATTCCGTTGAGCAGGTTCGTCACTTTGGTGAGAGCACGCCAAATTGATTGGCTGAATAGACGAGCCCCAGGGAAGAGCTCTCGCCGCGGTCGAAATCGTTGGCTTTTCCACGCCATGCCACCAGAAGCGCGGACACTCAACCAGCAGAAACAACAGGACTCCGTTTGTCGCCTTTGCCGCTAGCCCCAGCCAGGACCCCGGCTGCCTATGGGGATAACTCGGTAGAACGGGGACATGGGGCCTGATTTATTCCCGCACGAGAAATACAAGCTGGGTTTTTTCCCAATTATTGATCACCAACGTTCGACGCACTTTTGGTCGCCCGTCGATGTGCCGGCTCGTGGCCGGGGTAGACGGAGAGGGGAGCCGATGAGCTCAAATGAGGTCCACTTGTACGATTCGCCCAGCGAGACGGCTCGCGAAGCGCCTCGAGGGTGAGTTACATCTATTTTCACTAATTGAATGAATTTCGTCTGGTCCGGTAACAAAAGCCTTCCGCGGGCTCTCCTACCCGGTCGGTCCGTGAGCTGGTTCGTCGGCCTCCCTCCCGCCCCCATGTCCATCCTTAACGGCGCGGCGAGCACTCGCCCTCCGACTTAAATGCCCACTTACCATGTGGACTTCGTTCGGATGAAGGGGCGAACGAGCAATCAAACCTTTCAAGCCAACAACGAATAAACGAAGTCTGACAAAACTTCATATTCTGCTCCAGAACAGACGAACTGGATGATGCGAAAATTAACGGGGGGAACCCAGAAACGTCAACCGCGAATTTCTGTCGCCTTCCAGGAATTCCCAGTTCGTGCGGAGTTCCGTTCGAGAGGCAACCTTCTATCCCTAGCTCGGACGGAATGGATCTGACCGAAGGAGAAAGTTCCCCGGGAAAAGCGAATGACGCCGAGAGCTCGGTTGATGATATCTCCGTCGCGTCATCTCAGCCGTAATCGCGAGCAGATGCTGCTGCGGCGACGCACACACGAAGGTCCCGAGCCAGATTGGATTCTGCGACCGGTCCGCGCGGAGAAATTTCGCCCACGTGCTCGAGATATCGCGGATAGGTGGAAGATGATACTATTACGAATAGCTATTAAATGCGAGCATGGACCCACGCCAAGAGTTTCCACTTATAAATCTAATGCGAGAGAGCAAACGAGACATCGTATCTCATGTGCTTCTCTATCAGCCTTTTCACTCGATAGCTCGGTTCGGTGGGCCGTCGATTTATTTTTGGACGAAGAGTTTCGCTAAAAGTTTTTACTAAATGTCTCCGCTTTCCCGACATCGGCGGTGATTATTATTGAACAGGCAGCGTGAAATGTTCGTCGGAGCAGACACCGTGGCCGATAGCAGCGAGCAAGGCAGAGTGACTCGAGCGAGCCCCGCCAAACTAGGCTGCTTGGCTGACTGGCGGGCGGGCGGGCGCTCTGACTGACTGAGTTAATCTGCCCTACATGGAAAACCACAACGACCCTTTAACTCGGCGGAGCCTGCAACGACGCCTAAAACACTACAGAGAGCCGCATGAGCCGATTAATCGTGCTTGGCAAAATGTGACAGAACGCGCTTATCTGTGCGTTTTATACGACCGGGGATCCTCCGACCTAGTCAGCTGTTCGGCTCGGCGTCGAAGCCCCCGACCGGACTACGAGACCGTCCCCAGCAGCAGGAGCAGCCTTTGAATGATGATGATGATGTTATCGTCGCCTAGGCCGTCGAGCAGAAAACGCTCCAAGAGTTCCGTCAAGGTTCCGGGAGGATCGGTCGTTCGAGTCGTGCTTCACAATTCGGTCGATCCGGTGATCTGAGAGTTCAGACCGGAGTGCTGATTGCGGGTACGTGCCGAGGCTGACGTCGCACCGGAACGATCATGATTCCGGCCGAACCCGCGCCAGAATCGTCAAAGCAACGAAGGAAACTTTTTCCAAGAGCAGATTCTTCAGCTTCAGTGATGGAGATTCTAGCCCACGACTGTCCGGAAGACCAAAGGAGAATCACAACCCAACCGATCGTAAACTCATCTCACTCTAAGAGCCGGCTGCGCCAGGGACGCGGATTAGGCTTATGGGTTTTATTTCAAGGCGCAACAGCAGCCTTTAGACCCCAACACTGACGTTAGCCACGCGCATTGATAAGGGACGGACCCTGAGCGCGCGCGCGCGATAAGCTGGGCCTCGACATCGAACGAGCACGTGTTTCCGCTCGTGTGTCTGCATCGGCATCCGTAGAGACCCTCTGTACGGCGGCGTTCTCCGTGAACCGTCCGTTCGGTAAGTGGGCGACGTTAGTTAGCGCGTGGTGATCGAGCAGACACCGACGGCCATGACAAGAACGACAAGAGTCGAATATGCGGCTAAGCGCATTTGCACCCTGATGAAATTCATGTTCTCAACATTAATCACGATTTAGACTAGCTTACAGGCTCTTTCTCTCTTCCGTTCGTTCGTTCGGCGGGTCGCTCCGGCGTTCGCTGAGTGGCTCACTGTTTCCACGCTTCTCCGCGTCAAGGTCGTGAAGGCGGGTCATTACTACAGGCTTGCCAGCGTTTGTTGGTGTTGATGCCACAGCGACCATCGCAGCCACGAAACCACCGCCATCAACACCGCAGCCGCTGGCTTCTGGGAGGAGAGAATCAGTAACGCCCTCAGCCTATTCAGTTCAGTTTTTTTTTCCATGCCATTATTTGCGTGTTAATACGTGCTGCTACGGACCTTGCTACTCGCCTGTCTGACACACACACTCTCTCTGGTCTAGTCGCTGCCTAGTTCTCTGCTCGAACGCTCGCACGCTCCCCACTCACTCGTTGGCTGGCGGACGCTTTTATGCTCGTTCGAAGCCCTCAACCACGAGGCGGCCACGAAGCCATTCCATATCGCTAATTCATCAGACCGGACTTTTGAGACTTTATCGCTAACCCCCCACCCCCTCACCCTCGGATTCTCGATCATAAAAATTCTCGGATGATCATCAGGGCCTAAAAGTCAACATTGGTCGACTCTGAGTCCCGAACGGACATTGGGGAAGTTTAACCCAATCGTTTCCTCGGCAAAGATGGGCCGGTATTACTATGCTGAATAGGTGGCCACTTATCAATCAGGCCCGTCCGACAAATCCCCTCCGGCTTTGATGACTGCTGTCCTCATCATGAAACATTAGCAGGTTCGGAAGGGGGTTGCCATAAGTTCGAGAGTCCACCTACGAGCCTGCATGCCTCCATACATACGTAGGTAGCTGCATGAGGAAGGGCTGCGGTCGCGCAGCTGGGAGCTCGCTCATCTCTCATTACGATGAGGCTCACGATCCGGATGAAGTGCTCGTTTTCTGCGAATGTGAACTACGTACTCTATTCAATGGCATGTACGTTTATGTATGTTTGTGACCGCCAGTCCGTGTGAGCGGACCCGCTATTGAATTGAGCGCGGGACCGGTCGGGTTAGATCGACGTTTTTTGTCCGCACAAGGGCCTGCGGTCATTCCCGAATCGAGTCATGATTACAGGTTAGAGTCTTGCGATCGCTGATCGCAAGACGCCAATTAGACGTGTACCGCTCTACCGACCGGGGATAAACACCCGGTTAGTGAGCGACGAGCTCGCCTCGGAGAGATTATCAAGTGTCTAAGACGAGCAGATTATTTTGAGATGATGACTGATCGTCTGAGCTCAAAGCAAATGCGGTCAATGCTGGAACGCTTGGAAGGAATAGGGGACGACGGGGAACGAGCTCGAGAGGGGCGAGCAGAGAGAGGGCGTACTCTTAATAGAAAAGGAAAAAACGTTCTTTGTTTATCCTCTGCTTGCGGTTGCTGTGGCTGCCGCATTCGTCGTCGTCGCCGTCATCTTGTTCCTCGGGCAAGCATTCATGCGGGTTTAATGTGAAATTTATTCAACAGCGACAGCAACAGCAGTGCAGCACGACCACCCAGCCGTGCCCGCGGCTGGCTTCTTAACTTTCTTACCAGGCATCCACTGAGCCAGAGTTCCCGATGGGGGACTCGTCGCCACCGTTGTCGCCACCGTTGTCGTCGACATCGTCGTCGTTCTTGTTGATGTTGACGTCGTGTCGTTGTTGTTGCTCGCTTGGTATCTGCATTGTGAGTCTTCGCGACTCGCGACAGCCCATTAGAACGCACGTGCTCAGTTTCTGCCCCCCCCCCCACTTCTCTTCCCGCCCGAGACCCATGACCCCATTCCTTCGGTGAGCTTTCATCACCATTTCGGCCCGGCGTACGCCCAGCAACTGGAATCTGCTCTAATCCGGAACGCGCAACGTTCTGTACTCGGCCAATGAAAGACTGCTTCGAGTCCGTGAATAATTTCTCATTCCTCATCATCCGATTGCCAGAACTTGCGTGTTTCCTCCCGAAGACGTGCTTACGTTCACGCGGATCGATTTTTTAATCCGAGCTGCGGGGACTGCATCCCGCCGCCGTACTCCTGTGGAAACATTCCGTCCCGCTGCCATGATCGGGAGCGTCGTCAAGAAGAAGAAGAAGAGAAATGGATTCCCATCGGCCTTCTTTTTTTCCAGGATATAATTTTTTCATTACTCTGATGAATGTATGCACAAATCTGCGGTATAAATTTCTCGTTCCCTTCCTAATGACCATCATCAGCTGCCTCCCACTCGTTTCCCTCGAGAAGTGGAGCTGTATACGCCCCTGGCCACGGAGTGGATGACTAGACGTTCTGATGAGTTTTTGACACCGTAGACGATTACAGAAGACGAAGAAGAACAGCAAATAGTCGGGGAACCCGTAAAGCTCAGCTCTGAGTGACTGGTGAGTGAAATTGCTCGGTCATCTCGGGCTACGAGAAGCTGCGAAACCGCTTCCAGAAATTGCGATGAAAACGGCTGGACGGATAGAATATGAGTCGTTCTCGAGTAGCGAATCATCAAAGTGGAAATGAAACCCAGAATCTAGAGTTTTCCCTGAAAGCCTGCCGCGTCGAAAGTGGCCTGCTAGACAATCTGCGCCATTCCGCACACATGTAAACGTGTCAAGCGTCCGCCCCGTCCAAGTTTCCCAACTATTTCTAGCTCGCTGGCTCTCTCTCGCGATGCTCTCGCTTTTTCTCATCAGTCAGTCACTGAGGCAGTCGTCCGCTCGCTCGGAAACTTAGTGAGCTTGCCGCTGGATGAGTGAGATCGCTCTCAGGTTGAAACGCAAAATAGTCATCAGCGAATATTTCTATTAGAACGCCGTGAAATCACCCGATCAGCCAGCGAGAGGAACATCTCAGCGGAACAAGCGGAGAATAGTAGAAGAAAGCAGCCCGAAAATGAACACCTCCAGCGAAGGCTTTTTCGCTTGTAATGAAGCAGACGCGAAATCCGACTTCTCGGTTGTGTGTAAATTCAGCTCAATCGGATCTCTCCGAGTGAAATAGACCGAACAAATCACCCCGGGTCCGGATTGGAATCGATAGCAGGACACCGCGGGAGGAGGTAGGAGAATGCCGAAATACGAGAGATTGATCGGCGTCGCATTATTTGTAAAATTGAACTCTGTAATAGTTTCCCGCAGCGAGCGGTCAAACGGCCGAGCCAGCCGGCAAATGGGCAGCTCCTAGGCGGCGCTATCGATCGGATTCAATTTCGGCTCGGAAAAGCATGACATTGTTCGAAGACCGAGCCAAGAGAACGAAAAAAAAAGAATGTAGAGGATCTATTGAACAACAAAAATGAGTCCGATTTCTCATTCTGTTCCCGCGGGTTTCCTCCCGCCTGTGGTCCTTGATGCTTTTGCCGCTACGGAAGAGGTTTGTAAGGATGACGGCGCCGACGACACCGTGTTTACATCTGTTCCGCTCGCTTATCGTTCTTACGGGAAGAGATAAGAGGTACGGACCAGTAGGTAGCGGTGACAAGAGTTACGATGACGGCAGACGTCAGCGTCGTCATCAGACCCCCACGGAGAGTAGGACGAGACGGAAATGTAGAAAACGGAATCGAATTATTCATTTGCACCGTATCGGTTCATTTTTGAATCGTTCTCCTCGCACGACGCCAAGCTCGAAACTGAGTCGCACGGAGGGCGAGCATGAATAACATTCAACCATCATTTTTTTGAGAGATGCCAGGACCGATCTCCGCTCGGGACGTCGCAGAATTATCAGTCGGAGCGAGGGAGAGAGTCTGAGAGAATTAAAATTCGTGCTCGTGATGATTGAGACATTTCCTGATCGCTTCGGATTAATGTCCCATTGTTTGTGGCGTCCCTCCGAAGAGCTGGGCTCTCGTCACTTAGTCCGAGAAAAAATATGTATTTAACAAAACGTATTTTTCGTGACGCTTATATTGCATCCCGCTTAACGGACCATTGTGAGAGCGACAGACTTGTCGAAGGAAAAGAAAGAAAAGAGAGAAGAAAAAACCAAATTGTTGCCGGCTCGATTCTTTGTTAGCGAGCTCTAAAACCCGAGGAAAAACGACTCGGTCACGGGGGAAGCGCCCGAATTTCAGTAGCCTTTCAAGAAAGAAATAAACAAAAATACGTTTTCTCTCTACAATCTGAGCTCAAGTGAGGCTCATCGTGATTTTCGTAATGGTTTTCGAATGTGGCATCGAGAGCCGGGAATGACAGCTGCGGTCATGGGGTTCAAGCTGCAGAGGGGCTTTTCGTTGACATTCGGTTGTTGACTACGCCGAGACCGAACCAGAGGCCGAAACCAAACAAGTCGGTCGACTTCCGCGGGTACGTTAGAAAGGCTCGAGACCCGTTTCAGAAGGTTCGAGCTGGGGTTCACCGAGCTTCCGAGGCCTGCCGCGACCTTTCAGGAGTTGAGTATGGCCTAAAAAACGGCTCTAAAGGGTGGAAGATTGGCAGCCTAGTTGGCAGGCACAAACACGCGACAAAGAGTTTAATTGAGTCTGCAGCCGACCGGTCTTTCGACGCTGCAGCTGCCCTGCAGTGAGAACGAAGGAGGCAACTGCCAACGAAGAATGGAAGTTGCCTCGTTCCCCTGAGCGGAGCTAGAGATAGGCAGGCGTGCAGGGAAGCAGGCCAACTGGATGGTCGGCGGCGCTTGGAGGGGCTGACGACGTCGACGACCTCTTCCATTCCCGAATATTAAACTACTAACGAGCGCTCCGTTGAAGGAGACCGAGCAGAAGATTGTAATAAATTCTTGCACCGACAAGCTTCTCGGGTATGCTCGCTGGGCTGAATCGTTGCTTGGTGGATGAGTGGGGGACGGACGGACGTTTGGACGGTCGGTCACTTCGGAGTCGCCGTCGTGGACAGAAACTGCGGCCACAAAACTCGGCCTGCTGGCGGTGGTCTGGGCTCATGTGCGGAGCAACCGTTCGCCCCACGCAATTCGCTGCAAGATGTCGCGCTATTTTAGAACAAAAACGCGCAGACCGACCAAGAGGATCGGGCGACAGGACCGGCCGAGGACCGAGGAGGCTCGCCGATAGAGGAAGATTGAGGGAAAACAAGAGGACCCGGTAGCAGAGGAACGGCGGTGCTGCCCGCAGATGCCGCCCGCCAAGGAATGTCGGGCAGCGGTCGATGCTTCAGCCGCCGCTGGCCGTCTTATGTATCATCCGGGCTTGCTGCGGGTTATTGGCCACAAAGAAAGGTAGCTCTTCAGCGTCGGAGACAACACCGCGGACTCCCGTCTCTAATAGAAGAAGAAGAAGAAGAACATCACAACAACAACACCAACAACAGCCTACAACGAGGTACGCGGACAGGCGCACACGTGTGTGCCCGAGCCCGGGCACCCATAGGGCGCAGCCAGGCCTAACAGCAAACACGAGTTTTTTGCTTTGTCTTGCATCCTCCATGCCATACCGCTCGCTTCTACCATTGACGACGACGACGAGGACGAGCATGACGACGATGACGATGCCAACGACAACAGCGAACGAGACAACGCCGAGCGCGTGAGTGGAACTGGCACCCAGGGCGACAAAACCGGAGGCGCAGGAAACCGAAAACGATGAGTTCGCCCCGGTCGTTGGCGAAGATTCCTACCTTCCCGGTCACGGTGTCCCTCGAGATATGATTGAGTGAGTGAGTTAGCTAGCTAGCTAGCTAGCTAGCTAGCTCGAAGATAGCTCAGCGAATCCGGAATTCTCTTTTCTGCTCGTTTTCTGTTCTCTGCCTCCTGGAGATCTACGCCGACGCTGTTCGCCACACTCCACCGACAAGATTAAGGACCGACGCACCGACCGGCAACTATCCGGCCATGCGTTGCCGTCGAGTGAGTGCGTGAGCGAGCGAGAGGACCTGGGCTCAGAAAGGAGCTGGAGAAGGGCTGCGTAATGGACGCAACACTTCTCCGTCCTCCACATCATTCCGAATCTCGTTACTCTGAATTCACTTGTCGCAGTTACTGCCCCAGCGCCGCAGTCGCCTAGCAGGGCCGGCTAACTCTTTTCCGTCCGGGAATAAGAAAAAAAAACCGTATCAGGAAAGCAGCATCTATCCTCTATGTAGTTCTTGCGGAACAAGACCGCCGTATTCCCGAAACCGAACGAATGATAGGAAATTCCGGGAAAAGGCGCGAGGCCGGAATAGTTCCGTCGAGAGCAGACGAGCCGGCAAGCTCAGTTCAGGGAGCGAAGGTCGTTCGAGCGTCTCCGAGAACGGCGGTTTTGAATCCGGAATTTTCTTCCTCGCCGCCGAGTCTCCTAATCGTTCACTTCCTGTTCCAAGGAGAGCCAGAGCTTCCCCTCTATATTTCGCGACCTCACAGAGCGTAATGGAACAAACTCCGCGCGGGCAGAATTGACTGAAAGAGTGCGAGCCCTAGTTCGCTCGGAATCGGCTCGACGGCACTAGAGAATCCATTCAAATTCAAACAACGAACCGAGCCCCCGCATGCGCTCTCCAAACAGGCCGGGCGGCTGCTTGTCAACCTCGTGCAATTGCCAGCGAACGAATTAACCCATTCGTTCTTTCTTTATTCCGCTCCCTCACCGCCCGCCCGGCCGCCCGCCAGCCAGCCAGCCCGGAAGCCTCTCCTCGGAGGAGAAGTAGAACTGCCGCGCGAACCTCCTAGGGGTGGAGTAGGCGGCGGCCTCGCTTGTCCTCATGTGGCGCGCAAATTTGAATTTAAACGCATTTCGTACGTTTGTTGGCTGAAGCTCAGATCGGCCCTTCGAGAGCGAGCTTGTAGACTCAGCAGCGACAACGGCGTCGACGACGCGATAAGAGGGAGAATGAATAAAGAGAGAATGAACAGCGTAAAGTGTCCATGAAATTATAATTGAGTTGAGTTGACTGAAACGGCGTTTGCCAACGGCCGAGGAAGCAATGAAGAACGGCTGCTCGGTTTGGAAGAACTGAGAGCCACGTTCTGAAACTTTCGTCTCTCCATTTCATCCGGGAGTCGAGTGGCCGACCGACCAACCGGGCATTCTCGACAAAACAACGATATTTCAGCGGGGGCGCTCTCGGCTGGCACCCCAAGTCGAGGTCGACTTATTCCACATGTATGTGGAAGCCGCGGCAGGGTCGAGCTAGTCCGCGGTTTAAAGCCGCACCGGAAAGAGATTCAAACAGTTTCCGACATGCATAAATCGTCAGCTGATACAATACTGCGCCCTCGACACCAAAGGAGGAGACACAGGGGCTATCGAGCTACTGCTGCCGCTTCCGAACAGAAGTAGAGGAAGAACGACGACGCCCAATACTCGCTCGCTCGCCCGCTCGTTCGTTTACCGCCCCCGTCGCACTCGCTTTGACATAGGAGCTATCAGTTCGAAGGAAAAGTAGGAAAAAGCGTAGATGTAGGAAAGAGGAGTTTTTTTCGCTTCAAGCCGACTCAGCGTGTAACGTGTTTGTGCTTTGTCGAAATCTCCCAGAAATATATAGCGCCCGCTGCTCGATAACTTAGCGACTTGGCAGGCTTCAAACGCTCCTCCGCTGTGAATCCGTTTCTGTCTTCCATGAATGTATGATGAGCAACCATTCCGGAGCCGCATTCAGCTCCGAGATCAAGTTGAAAAGAAAAAAAACCAACCCCCCTCCCCCCCGTCCTTTCCAGATCAGTCTCGGATTTCCGAAGAATCGTCTCAATGAAAACCGACGATAATCTCGTCTGAATACTAAAATACATCGCCAAAGGGCGGGGGATCCGCAGGGATCGAGCTCACTCAGGATTATTCATTGTCGAGCATTATCAATGAGATCTTTGGTGAGTTCTTTGGCAAGCTCATGAATTGAGAAACTAATATCAAGAAGTCCATTCATTTCACAGAATGAGCTGAATCGATCGCTCTCTCCCGCGCTTCCAGGATCTCCGCGATTACGCTGCGTTTTTCCGTGTCGGATGAACATTGATTCCGACTAGTTCATTGCGGCAAGATATATTGCGTGTAGTCGAGAAGAGCGCAACCCATGATTTTTCATCCGTGAGTTTAGATTTTCTATCCGGAATCATTCCGTCTAGTCCGGATATGATTCCGCCCAGTTCAATGCGGCAGGATATATTGCGTGAAGTCGAGCTGAGCGCAACCCATGAGTATTCATTCGTGAGCTCTTATTCTCTATCCACAACGATTTGACTCCCCTGAGTCGAGGTTCGTGGCCGGGTTCGCTCGGTCGAGCATCTATGGAGAACTCGCCTCCGAGGAGAACCAATAACTCCGACCGTGTTTCGTCATCTCATGCTCTTTCGATTCGGAGTGCGTGCAGGGCAAGAAATTCGCGTGCGCTCCAGGCGAACGATAATTCCTAGGAGAAAATAGCCAAGTGGTCTCTGGCGATTGCAGGCTCCGCGGCGCAGACCTCACTCAGTGGAACATTGTCAGTTTGTCGGCCGCGCTGTTGCCAGATGATACTATTATGTTATTCAGCCTTAGTGTGGCGATGAGTGGCCGACCGACCGGCAGTGGCACATCGTCAGTGACGCCTATGGGCGGGTGATAGGCGGGGAATTCCGGCAGCCTGCCTGCCTTCTAGCCTGCGTGCTGCCGTCTGCCTGCCGGGCGGCCTGCCTAACTGTCGAGCGACGAACGAACAAACGAACGAACGAACAAGCGCCCGGTCGGGCGGGCAGGCAGGCAGCCGTCGGTCCTACCGGTCGGTCCGCTGTGCTGTCGGACAGGCTGCCTGAGAGCCATACTGGAATAGGCCTCAACGTGCGGCGAGTCAAGGCTGGTATGTGTTGCGGCCAGGGTGGCCGAAATGACTTTGTTGACTGGCGGTTGGATGCCTAGCCGCTCTGAGTGATGGTCCCTGAATAACGCGCACTCTCTGCCAACAATCTTGGGCCCACCTCTGAACAAATAGCTCTTGTCGGCAATGGACAGTCGGCCCTGTATCTGCCGGTATACGAGAACATTTCGCGAATTGGAATGATTTCGCTTCTAGAACAAGGACCATTGCTACCGCCCCGAGAGAAGACCGAGCCGCTGTGCTCGTTGCGCCGGTCATCGAGCTCACTGGCCTGCAACAACGAGCGGTGGCGGCGGCACAGCTGAGTTCACGGAAATGTCACCTTATTCGCCTGTAGCGACTATGTATGTACTAGGAGGATAAGGCGAGACTAGATTCAGATTCATTGGGCGGCTGTCGGGGAAACCTTTGAAATGCGGGCTCATCGTTCACCAATCGATCTCCTTCGTTTGAGCGCTTTCCTTCCGACAATAAACCACAAGTGATTTCGCTCAAGTGCTTTTGGAATTCTTGACGAAGACAGACGGTCAGATAGACGGACGGACGGACGGACGGACGGATGGGTGAATGGGTAGATAAATGAATAGATTGATTGATGGCTTAGAAGTAGATGTATGGCTTCAAGCAATCACCGATGTGTCTCCCGTGAGACAGTTTCTCCCCGAGTCAGTCGCCAAGACGCTGAGACGACTCATTCGATAAAGAATTCATGAAGGGCATTCGAAAGTTAGCGACAGGATGACAGCGGATGATTGTTTCAACGTTGTCAGGCATATCGTCCGTTCGCCGTTCGCGTCGTTGTCAGATGGACGCCGTGCGCGAATTCGACTGGAAGACTGTCTATGTATCCACAGGATCTGTCTAACCGCCAATCTAACGAGCGATCCTATAGCACCCTGCTGAGTGAATTCCTGCGGTATCGTCGGCGTCCTTCAACGCAATCCGTCTAGTGGCGCGCGCGCGCGTTTGCTTGCTCGTTTGTTTGCTTTCAGTCAGTCATCGCTTACTTGCTTGCTAGCTTATTTGATCGTGCGTAATCGTCTTGAAATTTTCCGGTGATACTACGTCCACCTTGACGACGAAACGCTTTGCTCTCGGCGTGCGGTCCGTGAACAGTTCAGCGACCGCCCGACCGACCGACTACGCTCAAGCGCGAGAAGTTCCGCGCTGACTAACTGATTATTCGCAGAAAGCTCGGATCACTTCCAGCCGATGAGACAGAGCGTAATGACGCAACGTCACGGACTATGGTTCCGCTTTTCACCGGCTCCAGTTTCCATGGGTTCTCGCCTCTTGGAGAAGCTCCGGTGTAGGCGGTCAATCATCCACGAAGTACGTACACCATGAGTACTTATTCGGCGGTCGTTTCGTGTTTCTGTAATTGCTTGGATGATGCTCGGCGGCTACGGAATATTGAATCGCTTCCGCCGGGGCAAGATTTAAATGAATGATCGCAATTTGAGTTTTTTGAGCTGAGTGAATCTCAAAGAGGATTTCTGCACACCATCCGAGAAGCGAACACCACCGAGCCTGAGTGAGCGCCAAGGGAGTGCCAAGTCAGGCCGAGTAAGGCGAGCTAGACTTCAATTAGGAGTACTGTGACGTCGTTTCAATGTAGATGAAAAATTGTTTACGGTCCAGCGTCGCCGTCGACGTCTTGTGAGAACGGGAAAAATTCCTCGACTAGGTTTCTCCCTCCTCTTCTCAACGAAAGCGGCGGCGGTGGCGGCGGCGAAGAACTTTTCATAGCGTCCACGACTACAGCGCGACGACAACTTCGTTTGCATCACAATTGAAGAGGAGAACAGAGGACAACGACGAGAACGACCGGGACGACGACGAGGGGATCCGCTCGACGCGAGTGACGATGGAGGACCTCACTAGCATCGCCAGCTAGTCCGCACGGAAGAAACGTCCTCAACGCCGAAATCCTCGGAGAGGTCGAAAAATTCGAGAACGAGTGATATCGGTCTCGGACCATCCGATTGAGCCGGGAGATTCTCGTCTGCTTCTGTCGATCATCACGCTGACGCATTGACGTCGCGACAGAATCGAGAATGGCGCGGTCTCTTCATCTATGAGCTCCTCGCTAGCTGGGTGCTACACCCCCCCCTCCTCCCGGACAACGAGCGCTTCTGGAGTCTTGAAGCACACTCTGGCTCACACTCGCTGAGTTCTCGTCAAGTTCGAATCTCCGCTCGAACGAGCTTTCCAGTATCAATATTCCGCACCAGACCGCCAGCTATGCGCAGCTCCACGAATCTCGAGTCCTCGTTCGTGTCGGTCCTTCAATTCCTTATGTATTCCTGTCTGCTGCTGATTTCGTAAAAATGAGCTCATGAGTCACGAGGGAGGGGGGCTTGCGGCAGTACGTTCGGGCCGAGCGGGGCGAGGATTGTTTCTGCCAGGAGCGATGGTGCAAAAAAGTGAGGGACTCCCAGCTGCATGGCAGGGGGTACGGGCTGCATTCAGGCCACGTAGGAAAAAAAATTCTCTCGTCAACGTCGTTAATGGCTGCACGCAAGGTAGGTAAATTCGGAGAGATCTCTTGCTGCTTCTCCCCATCACGTGGTGTCGTCTCTCCAGTTTTTCTACAATTTGGGGACAGCTGTTCAATCGTTGTTTCGTCCCTCCACGAGAGAGGCCGAATGGGAAGAGCAAGCGCGTTGCGGCGCAGTCAGCTTGATCAATCCAACGCCAACTCCGGGAAGCCGCGGCTGCCACCGATCGCTCGTGGAATTCTTGCTCCGTCCCGCGAAACGGGCTATGGCGAAATATCCCGAATCCGGAGCCCGTTCACTTGAAATGGTTCCGCCATTGCACCCATGTCTCGACTCGTATAAGGTCGCAGGAGTCTCTACACGGGTCGACGATTGGTACGGAGCTGTCGGAACGGCACATTCACGACATACAACTCATTCATGTGAGTTTTGTGTCATGTCGAGTCAATTATCCGCTCAGAGGAACAATGGCTGATTGGGAGAATCAAGGCTTTGTGTTCGGTGCTGCTCGTACTTCGCGAACCGTCAGAAATTTCCGTCAAAACCAATTAGCCGGACTTATTCTCTTCGGTATTGTCTCGTATCGCGGCGGACGCAACGCTGATCGTAGGCGAACACGCTAGAAAATGAGCGGGACATGGAAACGAAGATTGAGAACAAGAATCGATGGCACACAATTGCACTTGGAAATCGAAGCCGACACTCATGCATAGGTGAACAGTAGCGAAGACGAAGTTCGTCTAGCAGCTGTCGCCATTCGAGCGCGGTACCGTCGCGATGTCGTCCCGCAGAACCATCGTCTGAGTTCCGACGGAAACATGAATATGCACAGAGCTTCGGCACCGTGGGGTCCGATCACGAGAAGCTAAAAGACGTGCAGAGGAATGGGACATTGTCTTCGAGACACGGAACAAAAGAATTAACGTCGCTCGATGCCGATGTTGTTGGCGATGCCGTTTTTGTTGCCGTTTCCCCGTCGGAGAACCGTCGATTATATCAAATTAAACACAATAATCGTGTGTGGCTCCCAGGCCGACCAGCCGTCTCGTCTGTTCGGGAAGAGATCACAAGGGTGGGAATTACAGCACCGTCTCGAGCTGCGTGCTCGCCCCGTCCTCTTGACAACTTCGCCGTCGTCCCTGTGGGCGTTTTCATCAGCACAATCCATTTTTTCCGTTCGAGCTGTGCTTGCGAGCGTTTTTCTGGCGACTTCTCCACAGAGCGAGCTTTCGGAGTGTTTTATCAAATCGTCAAAATGTTCTTCTGTGAGCGTGGTGGATGGAGATCTCTAATTGGGAGGAAAAGAATCGCGAGAAGAGGGTCTGAGGAGGGAACAGTATATCTAACTGTCAGTGAGTGAGTCAGTCAGTCGCTCGGACCATGTTCGTTTAGCACTTGAACAATCAGAATAGAAATGGCCAGAGGGACACGGGAGAAGCAGATTGATTTATAGTAGGCATCTCATCTGCTCAGCCAGGCTCCTGGTCGTTCAGCTAAGGCTTTTTAATTACTCGAAACCTTATCTAGGCAAATGATGGGACGAACACCACTCGCGTCCACCGTGGCACCGATGCTCGAATGTTCCGACTCGAGGCGCCCAGCGAGGATTCACTCAATGGAAGCCAGCAGTGACAGAAAAGTCACAAAGGAGAACGATAGCATCAGCAATTGGAATGAGCTGGAGAGTCTTCAACGAGCTTCAGTGAGAGGAGAGCGACTTCAGTCCGGGGAAAGCTAGGGGACGTCAGGGAGCACCAGAGCCCCTTTGCTGGAACTTCACCCGACTCCTCCGGGTGCATACGATGCCTGGAACCCGGTGCGGTAATTGGAACGAATCGGGCCAGGTTGACTCCGATCCCCAAATTCACTCTGGCTCTCAGTACTCGCGTGCGTTCCCTTACGAGATCGACGTGTCCTGTGCGGCTTGCGAGCCAAATAATTTTTTGAATTAGCGCCCGGGCTAGAAGGGGGGTGGGAACTGACTGTGATATCCCTCGAACAAGAGTCTACCTCGCGAAGACCACGACCGAGAGACGGATTCCAGCGAACAACGTGCGCTGGAATCATGAGTGCCGGTGCCATAAGCCGCCGTCACGACGACGACGACAACGACCGTGGGCAACACAGGAGGATCCGCCCCTCCTCGCAGGGTTTTATCGGTTACACATTACCGACCTCCCTGACCAGAAAAGTCAGAGTTACCGAGCGAAACATCGACCGACCGGGCGGACAAGCAAAAACAGATGGACAGACCCACCGACGGATGAAAGGACCGACAGACGGTCGGGCAGACAGAAGGAGTCGGTCTATCTGTGTTTTCTTTGTTATTTTTTTATCTCTACATCTTTTTGCATTTGAATGAGTGCTCTAAAGACAAGAAGATAGTCGCGCTGATAGCAGCTGCTCTCTGGACAAACCGCCTGCATGAGCGCCCGCCCGCTCGCTCGCTGCTCTGACCGACGACGGACCGAGAGTTAGATGCATAGTCGGGCAGAGGAACTCACCTGCCTGTTCGCTCGTCGTCCCACCGACGGAACTGCTACTAATGATGAACAGTGCGGTGGACGTCATCATCATCATGATTTTGATGATGACTGCCTGCATCCCGCGTCAACGAATAATAATCGGCATTTGACAATCGCGTCACCGCGCGTGAATCCATCACTCGCGAGTAGGCAGCGTCGGCCGCTACATCGTCAATGATATCAGTACTGGTAACAATAGTAAGGGGAGTGCGGAGCCCGAGAGAGCGGCCTACAAAGAGGCTCGTTGTACGAGTCAACCTGTCAAACTGTTGTTCTGGTGATATGTCTAATGACGAAGATTCATGATTCGTTCGATTCGATTCATCGAACATGATCCTCAAGGACCGGAATGTCGACGACGCGCGACGGCTACTACAACGCCACAATATTCCAACGCTGTTCGGTAACCGTTTAGAGAGAAATGCGTAGAATGTCACACCAGCTCCAGATAACAGAGATTAATCTCTTTTCTAGTGATTTATCTAGCGGCGGTGTCTGTCGAACGGTCTCACTACCGTCGACGAGAGGAGGAACTCCGAGCGGAATTATCTAGAACTATGGGAGCGACGTAGGTATGTCTAAGCAGTGGCAGCCGAACGCTCTGATTCGTCGTAGATACGCGAGGGGCGTATTGAATTCAAATTACGGAAGAGGCTTTACTAGAGCCTCACGTCAATGAGCACAAGACTCGATGCGCTCCGGAGGACGTTCTGGCGTTCTGGTCCGACCGCCGTGTCCGTCGGTAATTTGGTCATCAGTTCCCATGATGACCGCCAGCATACCATTCATTACGGAAAGTAGATGAAGTCTAGATGGATTCCGCACCTTCCCTCCCGCCCTCGCTTGCTCGCTCGCTCTCGATCAGCTCAGATCTGCTTGCTGTGAGAGAACTCGTTGCTCACGATCGTCATCGCCGCTATCCAGAATGAGCGGGGCCGAAACGGAGCCGAAACCTTGACAAGAACCCGCTCGCCGTGGGAACTTGGCTTTCCGTCGGAATGAGAGATCTTTCCCGCGGCTGAGAGGAATCTTCCCTTCGCGGAGTTTCTCATTTGCTCATTCGTTCACTCAATCGGAGTGAACTAGAAGAACAGCAACGACAGCAGCAGCAGCGAGAAACAAAGGCAAAAATGGAACAAGATGAGCCGCGCAATCGTGGAACCAAAAGGAAGCAGGGGAACATGCCTCTCGGGCTTGATCCGTGTGCGCCATTCCGGGTTCCCCATTCCGGTAAATACGTCGCCAGAGTTCACTTGCCGGAATTTCCTCTCAGGGTTGTCTTCGCTCCTGCGACTTCAAGGATCGCTTACTCGTTAGCGCTTTTCGTTATTCCTGGAAAGCTCCGATGATACATAGTTCCTTACCTGGAAAAGCAAGAGAGAAAAATCTATGAATAAACGATCGACACTCTGAGCTATGATGTCATCAAACTCGCATAACGATCGAGTTTCGGGAAACGTTGTTCTGAACGTTGTCTCTATCCCTTGGTTCCCGTGGATTTTCTCCAGTCGCTGTCCGGATCCCAGCCGCATTTGCCGTGAGTGTATTGGCACGACTGTTTCGCGGAATTATGACGTCGGTGGCGAGTCGTCATCCGCTGTTGTCGTCTGTTTGAAAAGGGAAAAAAGGCACAGAGCGAATTTCGGGAAGAAATAAACTTAAGGGGACAGAGGGCTACTTTTCCTCGGAAAAATGAAGTTTCTCAAACGTTATGCTGACTACGAGCGAGAGCTCGTCTCGGAATGAGCTACCGAAACAAAAAGGGAGCCGAAGCCGAGCTCCTCATCCTTGAGTTCCGCTCCCAGCTTTCGGTATTTGAGTAGCAGCGTCTACGTATTCTTCTTTTTCGCTCCGTTTCTGTAGAAGTTAACGATTGCCACGGCTCTCGCTACTGCTAGTGTTCTGCTCTAGAACTGTTTCTGCAAGAGCTCACTCCCATATTTCGAAGTTCTTTTCTCTTCTCTGAGTTTCTAGCGGCCGTCTGTTGTCGTCGTCGTCGTCCGAAACAGGCTCGCTCGCCTGCTCGGCCGGTCAAATGGCCAGCTCTGTGACGGAGCATATTATGACACTCAAAAAGCGAAGCATCGACAGCAGACTGCGTGGCGCCTGGACCCAGAAAAAAACACAGGAAAGAAGAGAAAAATGGCCCAAAAAAATATCTTGCTCCAATGGGTGCTTCGAGTTATCGGTCGGGCAGGAAACGCCTTGGACAACGCCACACCACGAAAGTTGACACAGACCCATTTGCGTTTGGGCAGTTCTTACAGCGCCCGCTGCTCCGCCATATCCTCGGATGGTCGATCAGCTCGTAATACAACAACAGGATAACTGACTGACAGACTGACTGACCGACCCACTGTCAGAGGAACTCGTTGGCGTACAGGCTTAGCTACGGACAGAGTCAGTCGGTGACAGTCCGAACGACCAAGCAACCAACCTACCGACCGATAGACCGAGTGGCTGACCACCGAGCTCCTCGGTTACGCTCGAGTTTTCGTTTCGATCGAGGTCGGTTTCTGGTTGTGGTCGAATGTACTCGACGTTTGTATCACGTTTCACTTTCAGTGGCAGATCGGGTTTTATTCGTCGCGGTTTACCTTCTGCGACCGCTTTCGTCGAGTTTATGACAGTCGGCTGAGTGGAACACGAGAAGGGCGCGAGAGAATAATCACGACGCTATGGCTCGATCGCAGAGCCAGTCTTGTGGAATCGTCCCCGAACAGTCCCCGACCGATGCTGGAGCATCAAGCGGAAATCTAGTGGGTGCGTTTCACGACGCAGAAGCTGCTCTCCGTCCCTCATGGGTCTCCGCACAGGTTAACACCTCTATTATTTTCCGCTGGATGGTCGCGTTAAGTCATATTTTTTTCGAATTTCGCGAAGTGAATTTCCGTGCCGACCGCCACATGACGAGTTGGCGTGCTCGTGAACGCTCGTACCGGGGCGTCTGACTCAATTTCATCTCAAACTCGATTACTAAATTGAAAGAAAAAAATAGGAGCCTGACCGGAAACGCTGAAATCACAGGTGTCGGGTATCCGCTTTCGGTCCTTTCATACGTCAGTCAGTGTGACAGTCAGTCCGTCCGTCCGTGAGTCAGTCAGTCAGAAGGCTATTTCGTCGGTCTGTCGATCCTCGTTGATTTGCCAGCAGAGCTGAAGGTTCGCTTGACTACCCGGGCTGCTCTACTATCAAGTGACTCATTGAGCCACCACCGGTTTGAGAATCTTATCGTCGGGCATCCGGTCGAGTACCATATCAGCTGCTGCCGCTTGTCTATCGAGCACAACTTGTTCTGAGCTCAGATGAGGATTCTCCGGAGCAGAAGATTATGGATGACTTTTCGCTATGATCTCATCGGCGGAGCGAGGTCTTTAGCGACGATGTTCTTAGACAACAGCAATATTTCGCAACTTCAGTGAAATTGAGCGCGTTCGATATTTTCGGTCAGGTGCTCCCGTCACCTCGGTGCCGCCCTCCTCTACAGCTGATGTCATTTATCAGGAAGCCACCCAACTTACGAATTCGTTCCCCTTCAGCGTAGCGAGCGACTGCGAAATCGCTGCTTTAGCCGAAGCGTTGAATTAGCGCGTAGGAAGACGCTCGCTCGCAAGTCGACAAGAGGCAAGCGATCGTTTGGAGACACAAAGGCGGGGCGCGGGCTCGACAGAAACTCATGTCGAGCTCCACCGAGTGAACAGCTGAGCACATTTCTTTCTTTCCGATCACGCGCTTGTCCAGTTCCGGCGGATCTCTGACCGCATCGGTGGGACTGTAAACAACGGCGGCAGCGATCAGAGCTCCAATCTCGCGTTTGTTTTCCGTTTAGCGGATTTTCCCCAAGTCAAATAGTGCGGCGGCAGCCGACTATCGGACGGACGGACGGACGGAGGTATAAAGCGACAGATCAAGCGATCGATCGGTCTGTCGATCGATCGATCGACTGACCGATGAGGCGAGCTCTTTAATTTTCATCGGATACAAATTGTACTGGAGAGAGTCCTCTTCTAGCGAGCGCCCGACACACGAGGCCCCACGAGGCAAATAAAGCATCGGGCCGGCCGAAACACACCGACCCGAGAGATAGATCGTCCCAGCGAAACAACATTGTGCGAAATTGGCCGAAATTATGTCTACGGAGGAGCAGGTGTATTCTTCTGTTTCCGCTATCACCTCGTTGAGATCTCTGTGTTTCCTCAGCTTCGTTCATCGACGTAATACGTGCACTTCTCGAGGAATGGACAGAATACACGCGAGACAATATCAGTGGCCACTTGGACCGATAGATTCACTGATAAGGACACTTGTGATACTATCGGTCGCCGCCGTCGTTGTTCTCGTGGACGGCGGTGCAGCTCGTCCGCCGACGGAGGTGTCTTCCAGCGAGTTCCTTTGTCAGTTTTGACTCTCGCTGTGAAAACGCCGTTCGTTGTCCCACCCATCGCGACCATCGATTCCGGAACGGTGGATTGCTTCTAATTGACAGCCATTGATACGAGGAAAAGCCTCGGTATCGAGGAAGGCGGCGTGGACGACGAAGACCCAGTTGACGGAAGCCGACGACGACCGTTGCTGCCGCGGTACAAAGCGGAGACCGAACGAAGACCGAGCGCGCATCGTTGCGGTCTTACGTGTTCTCCTGAGCTCTGGAAGTCAATCGGCATCGCGACGAGTCGGCGATCGTTCGACCGGTCGTTCGGTCACTTCATGAAGTTGCCACTCACTTAGTCTTCGGTCGGATTCGATCGGAGGGTGGGAAACGTCGAGGGCTCAGCCGGCCTGCCTGCCTTGTAATGAACTCGTCATCCACAGTTTTCCGCATCTGTTGCGACGACGCGATAATTTCAGTCATTGGCTAAAGCGATTTCTCAGCTTGTCTGTAGCGTAGATTGTTCTTCGCTCAAGAATCGCGGCCAGTCTGGCTCTACGCTTTGACATTCACATGTCAGAAGCTGACGCGATAGAAGAAAAAGAGACTGCCGTTACGTCGACAGCCCGCGAAAGGAAATCGTTAAGCAGCGACCACCTTGCGGTCATTTTGCCCGTGAGGTGACACGATGGTTCCCAGAGATCGTCTTGAAATTCGCGGCTTTAGCCGCTGCCCGTGACATCCTTTTGAGTGAGTGACTCAGTCAGTCAGTCGGTCGGACCATCAAGCAGCGAGGCATCCCATCAGCCATTCGAAGAAGGAACAATACTACTGACAAACGGAGATTTTCCCATACGATATACAGACGTCACTCAGGTCCTCTCGTCGTCCAGATTCGGATAAAAGGCCGCAGTCAGGACCGTCGGATTGAAGGAAATATCTGCTTGGCCAGATGATGTGTCCCGCGACGCAACATCCCACTCCACCCAACGACTACAGAGTCCGAATCGGTGTTTTGCGCTCGGATGTCCGATTCCCCTCTTCCAGAACAAACAGGAGGCAGCATGTATTGTTACGGGAATTTTTCTCTTCGCTCGCAGGAGATAGCGGACCGTACGCGCCCGAGGAAACCAAGACGGGACCTTGCCGAAACCTGTTGGAGCGACGGGTCCTTATCTGCATCGGGCAGACGGCCAGCCGGCCGGCCGGCAGGCCAGTCAGTCAGTCAGCCCGGGAGCCGAACACTGAGGCTCGAAGTGGAGTGGACTCCTATCATCTGATTCATATTCGTCCACAACGACGCTGGCGATATCAGCGGATCGTTATACATTGCATGATAAACGCAAGAGGCTCTATTCTTTCTGGCAGTTCGTTTTTGTTGCTCTGAGAAACCGAATAGTTATCGTCGCCGACATTTCGTGTCAGCCCGGCCGTCAAACCCGGCAGCGAGCAGCCGAGCGGAAGACGTGAAGAGCGTCAGGCAGCTTCGCAGGACCACACCAAAGTCATATCGACCATTCCCACAGGAGGAGAAAACACGTAGAAAAAAGATCGTCGACAAAAAAAGCGATGTCATCATTAAGCAAACAGAGAAACGCGAGGAGTCAATTAAAATGCGGTGGCATTCGTCTCCACAAGCGTAAAGTAATTGCGTAATTTTCGGCTACCGTGGGCAAGGAACGTCTCCGGACCGGTAGACAGGCCGGCGGCTGCAGGAACAGGAGCACCAAGAGCGGCCGACCGGGATACGCACGTCTGGCGGTTCCATGCGCATCTCGTCGCCGCAACAGACGTCGAAGCAACGATCGAGAGAGATGAGGTCCTATGCATGTTTCGTGTCTCGAAACGTTTACGTTCAACTTGGTGCCGACCGAAAGGCTCGCCGCGCACGCCATTCCGTGGCGCTCGAACACCACCGAAGGCTGTGAAGCCGGCGGCGGCACGGTGGAGTGTGATTCTTTTCCCAGGGAATCACCCGACGTGGGGCGGTGTCTGCTCAGGGAATCCATCACTGATCGATACGGAATACGGAGCTGCGCTACACGACATATTGAAATCAACTTGTTTTTCCATTTCTGTTGTGGGTGTGCATCGCTCGGCGTTCTCTGCGCCGTGCAGCCAAAAAAAAACCACAGGATGTCGTGCAGCGTGGCCGGCATCCCACCGCTCTGCGCTCACGCAGTGAGCGGCCGGGCGAGCGGGACCAAGGATCGGGTAATATTAATTGAATGTTATTGTCGTATGGGAGACCATTCGCCCATCGACCCCGCCATAAGCTCCGTATGACCACAGCAACAACAACAACAGCAACAACAACATAGATAAGAACTACGGGCTAGGGGTCGGTGGGGGGGGGGCGGCAAGAGGGAGCTGCATATGCAGCACGGAACGCGGCGGATCGCCCGTCGAGCCGCCGGCTGACCGAGCAACGGACTCACCGCGGAGATTGTTCAGACATGAGATACAGCTGATTCTCTGATGCTGCCCGTCCGCGTACCATGACGAAGTCATGGATTTAGCATGACCGGCGGCGGACCAAGCCATCGGCCATCAAGCAGGCAACGCTAGATGCGGGCCTTACGAATCTCGAGGGACGAATTGAACGCACGCCATCATCAGACCGCGGTTGCAACCGGCCTACGGCACGGTGACCGAACGCGGGATAGGATGGACCGTTGCATAAGAAGCCCTGACGGATACGAGGCGAAACCTCTGGGCGCACTCAACGTTCTTGTATCGCTCTGACCGAGAGAGCATAAACTGCGACGAGCGTAATACACAATGAGAGAACAAGCCGGGCGGTCAGCAAGCCCTTGGTCGGTCCGCCGACCGAACGACTGACTGACTGACTGAGTAGCCGCTTGGATGACCGGTCGGTTGGTCGGTCGACCGGCCGGACGGACGCCATCCGAGCGAGTGCGATCCAGAGTTGTTCTTCTTGGCCTTCGGTCGGACCGGTGGACATCACAACTTATCTAATCTGGGAACGAGATCTGTTACACACATGTGGAACAAGCAAAAACATACACACGGCTACGCCTGGCTTCGGGGGCAATGCACAGAAACGACCTCGCTCCCACCGGCTGCCCCCTGCGTGTACATGAATGCATACATGAGGGGAAGAGGTTTCGCTTCGTCTCGAAGCGCGCCCAGCATATCAGCCCGTGGGACTCGGGCGGTAATTCCAACGAATAGCTCTTTCTTCAGTCTGCGGCCTGTTGCTCACCCCCTCTCGGAGCTGTTACGATGCCGGGGAATTCGAGCGTTTCCAGATGCGACTGGATCTACTATTTCGAGCAGGTCATCGATCCCAGGTTCAAACAATTCGCGTTTCACACAGATATCTACTTTTTGCTAAGGCTCTCTTCTTTCGTGGAGGATTTAGACTCGATGAGTCGGAGGATTTCCCCCTGTCTCTCCGACGGCGGCGACAGCAGCACTACCAAAAGTTCTTTCCTGTCGGGCCATCTCGTCGTCGTCGTCGTCGTATCGAGATTGAGAGCAAGCTAAGCAAGTTGTCCGTCGAGGTGGATTTCTGACAGAGGACTAAGAAGAGACGAGGGCACGACGAGAAGAAGAACGGGGGGAGGGAAGGGATTTGCGCCGGAAAATAAACGCGACAAACCGGAAAGCCCACACTCGTTTCTTGCGGAGGAGTGGAAAATAATACAAATCTCACTTACGAACGACTTACCTACCTACCTACCTACATAACGAGCCACGAAGAAGCGAGGGACCGGCTCGGAGCGAAAAAGGAAAACAGAGTTCGCCTACTGAGCTGATTCTCGACTGATTCCAAATGCGAAACCCACCACGTCGACGACACGTCTGACGACGAAGGGACAAAATCTCGCGATGATCCGATCGGGTTTCGCGCACTCAGTCGGCGAGAGCCGCGTCGAGCCATGAATGGCCGTACTCCGGCCGATTCACGGTTGCTTAAGCTGACGTAGCAAAATTTCCTTCCCGGTCCGCTTCAAAAGATCCTCCGGGAGCGGATTCCACGGGCGACGTCGATTCCGTCCGCTGTCGAGACCGCGGGCTCGAAGAATTGCGAAATCGACGCGTTTCCGTCGAGGAGCTCCGTGTATCGCAACCCGAATCGCTGAACGTTCGTCAGGGGAGAGGCCGTTTCTCGGTGCCGTGTTCTCAAGTTCTGACATGTTCCGATAAGATCGCACCGGGAGAGACACGCTTCATGCGGTAGCCTCAACCAACTCGGCGGGTACATGGGGGCCGACGCCACGCCGATACAAACATGCGAACAAAAGTGGTCCGACATCGACAGAATTGTCCTCGTGGAAAGCGACGACGACGACGACGACGACAGGACTCACTCAGGTAATGCGTGCCGTACACAGAAGCAAACGAGATCGCGGCCGAGTCTGCTCAGGTTACTTTGTATCTTGATAGAGACAAGCAACACTCGATTTTGTCATCAAGGAGCCATGGATTGTTGGTCCCGTTTCTGCTCCGGCGGCAGCGGCAGCATCAACTACGTAGTAGCCGCGATAGCAGCGGTGACGGCACTGCATGGCGGTGTCAGTGGCCTGAAGGAAGTTTTAATGAGATTTTGAGATGATCAGGAGTTCGAGGAACTCGACGTGACCGAGCACGAGGTGGATGAGCGCCGACCGACAGCAGAGCATGATCTCAGCGGAATGAGCTCGCGAGCATCGGAGAATATTGTTCCGGCAGCGACGGTCGTTTGTGGAGTAGAACACCATCGCTCGATGACATCCATGTCGTGATATCACCCACTCCATTGTATTCCAAGAAGATTTCATTTTTGGAATATTCTCGGTACGACTTTGACTCCCTGAGCCGAGATCATCCGATCCTGTCAGGGACACTCAAAGCAGCCCGAGCAGCTGCGCGCGCAGATGTGACTACCCTTCACAGAATCTTTGGATGCTTCCCGAATGTTTACACAAAAAAAAAATACATGTAATAATAATAATAGTAAAGCCAACACGGTCGAGAGTGATTTGTCTGTACCGAGTTGTTGTCGAATTAGTTTGGAGGGAAAAAACTACCTGCTCGCCTGGTGCTGCCCCTGCTACCGCCGCGACCGCTGCTGCTCGGTTGGTGGAGTCATTTTTTCTCAGCCAAGGTAACCCTAGCCGGAGCTTTGAAGGCGCTTCTTCGATCTTGTTGGAAAGAAGAGAAGGGAGACCAAGTGACGGATAGATGGACGGAAGACTTGTGGACAGACAGTAATGGAGGAGAAGCTTTCTGTCAACGAGTTTAGCCGTCATCTCACCTGGCGTCATTTCGAGACTCTTGATTTTTTTCGCCAGGCTTTCAAGACATGCTTCAAACTGCTGCTGAGAATAAGCGCTCGACTTGAGCCCGACAACGGGCGGCGACAGGCACCGATTACAACAACAGCGACAACGAGATGCTGCTGTTGCAGTAGTAGCAGCAGCAGCAGCGGTTCGCCATCATTGCCTGTTCTGCCCCGCAACAGGTTCTCGGCTGTCCGGTTCCCAGCTCTGTCGGATGGCGAATTCAGGTGCGCTCTCTCCTGATGATTAGTTCTTCATTAATTTTTATTGGTGCGATCGGTGGCAGCGTCAAAGCAAGCCAGCAGCAATGGTATCCTCTGTTTCCTCTGGGCCCGCTCTTCTCGGCAGTCGCTCGGTTTCCTTCCTTCCGTCCTTTCTTCCCGGCATGGAGCGATTAAAACTTTTTCCCTGGACCTTGTCTCTTCCGGAACATTTTTGTTCCGCTGTCGAGCTCTTTGAATATTTCTTTCCCATTCCTTGATTTTCTTTCCCCCACTCTCTCTCTCTGTTGTTCTTTGACCCATCGGCCCGGTCCCGAGAGATTTCGAGCTTCGTTTCATGAGCGTCTGTGAGAAACGGCTCTTCGACGGCTTCTTCTCTCTCTTGTCTCGCCGGCAGCTCCTCTCTTCGATTGAGGGCATCGTTCCGAGCAATGGTATGGGAAATTTTGTAACGCTGACCTCCGAATGAATATTCCCGCTCTTCCCCACGGCATGGACTTCTCTGGCGGATCCCGTGCACCAACGTAAAACATTCACTGATCTAGCGTCGATTGGGGTTTTGTGCATCGTACTATTGCTGCGTTTCCCTCGGTTGTCTCGTGATTCCAGCGAATGGTTGCAACAAGTAGCTAGTCGCCGTTCCTACGATTTGGAACACTTCTTGGTTCTGTCTTCCACCTTGACCATCACCGAAAACTAACAATACGAAGCAGCGTGATTCGTTCAGAGCCGTCCATTGAGAGGCGTGTTGCGAACGAGCATCAAGTTGAGCGACTGACGGGCCATCGTCTTGCCAGCGGGTAAATAATAAGTAAGCGAGTAAATAAGTAAGTGAGAGAAGTAAGTGGGAGATTTCAGCTGAGCTAGCCCCGTGGTGATAAGAAGCAGTTGTAAAATTGCATCCAGCCAGAAACTCATTAGTTGCTTTGCTTCGTGTGCGTTCGTTGTGACCAATGATACTACAATTGCTCCAACTACCGCGCCGTAGTCAGGCCACGAATCCCGAATTCTAGTCTTTGACTTCAACTTTATGTAGTCGTTCTGCTTCTTCTCATCCTCAGCCAAAACTCCCGTGAATTGCTCAACTTAGTTAATGGTACGTCTGATCGTGAGTATCGTGGAGTCCGGTTCCTCGTTTCCGTCATCGGCTCCTCGACCCTTTCCTCGTCGATGCATAATATCTACACATCACCCACACAGACGCCAACTCGGAGGCTGAAACTCACACAAACTGTGTTAAGCCTCATTAACCGTTTGTTTACGTTTAGTTTTGCGGCTAGCATCGTAACTACCGCAGAGTTCTTCTCGGCTTGTGTTCTTCTCCTCGTCCTCGTCGTTCTCCTTCTATTCGCCCTCAGCGGCGCCTGTCCGACTGACTCACTGCGAATTTATTTGTTTGTTTCTTTTTTCTTCTGTTCCTTTTTCTCCTCCTCTGGAGCTTCCGAAGCTGCTGTTGCGAGTGACCGCACACTTCGCCTGCGGATGTTCAGCGTACGAACGAGCGTATTGAAGCGAATGCAGATCAAAGCGCAGAGCATTCGTTCCTCGCTTGTTGTTGTGGCGGTGCCAATGGTAATGCCTCAGGTGGCGGTGCCAGCGGTTGCGGTGGCGTCGGTGCCGCTGCTGCGTTATCCGCAGGCTAAATAACGATGGGGAGCGGGGAAATATCTTCATTTTCCTCCGTTGTTGTTTGCCGCTTCGCAACCCGCTGCCAGGGCTAAGAACCCCTCCGAAGAGGGCACACACCGCTACAGATAAACGCGTGCAAGCGAGCGCCCACGCCCTCATACGCACAATCAGACGCGTACTTTTTTCACTTCTTGCTTTTTCCACGAGCTGATAAATCTGTAGGCAGCCAAGAAGCCAGCCCAGAGAGCAGGCAGAGAAGCAACCAGACGAGGCAAGCAGGCATCAAGTCAGAGAAGCAGACAAGCGGCAAGGCGGCCGAAGAAGGTACGCGGTAAAACGGCAGGCAGGCAGGCAGGCCGGCCGGCAGGCAGGCAGTCGGTCGGTCGGTAGGCCGGGCGTTTTCGGAGCCATCAATGGAGAAAAACGCCAGCAGCCGAAGAGCCTGAAGGAGCCCAAAGGAAAAAAGGTCACTGGCAAATCCGAGTTCAGAGCTTCTCGCGCAAAAGCAGTGGCAGCGAAGCCTGCGATCATCATCGTCATTAAGATGTTGCAGCCAGGATTCCATGTGCTCGAACGAATACAGTCGAGCAGGTCGTATAGACACGACATTTTTCAAATCCGGAAAAAGCGAAAAAATGTTTCCCCTTGCACTCGTGGCTCGCGTCGAACGAGTCTAGGGGTGCAGCTGCTTCCGCTTTCGCGCGACTCTGGTTCCTCACGCCGATACTTCTTCCGGATCGCGAACCACCTACACCGAGCCGAGAGAAAACAGCTTGTCCAGACAGCGGGCCGGCCGTTCGGCCCCGGCTGGGACACTCGGCGATAGGACGATGTTCCTCATTTAGGCGCTCGGTCCGACGAGCGAGCGAGCAAGTGAAACATAAATTAAGACGCTTCAGGAACACTTGTATGTCATTCGCTCGAACAGAAGCGGCCAACATCACCACGAAGTTCGGTCTTAGCGGCGTCGACAACAACACCACCACCACCACCACCACGAGGGGAAGAGCGGCGACATCGACTATGACGACAGTGGCGGCAGCAGCAGCAACAATCATGGTTCTTCCAGGCTAGTTTAATCACGTGTCTTCCAGAACCGGTTCGTGTCGTTCCTTGTTTCTATTACACTGATGAGACCACATGCGTGCTCGTTCGTTACTGCGCCTCCGGTTTCCCCGAGTTCTCCGATTCCTAGCCGGGGCTATTCCTTCCTACCGCGAGCCCATCGACGGCCTGGGTTTGCCACCGCTGGTGGTGGCCCCCCAGAGTTACGTTAGCGTTGTCAGTCGAGCACCGGGCTCTGTTCTCTTCCGTCTTTGTAGTGAACCCTTGAGCAACGTAAGCTTGACAGCCACAGAGAAGGGAACGATTCTTGAAACTTAATCTAGTTGTTGCTTCCAGTCGGATTGTGCGCTGTTGTTTCGGTCGCCGACTCGTAGATGATGAAGCCACGCAGTGGAAAAAAGGCAAGACGCTTAAGCATCGGTGTCGGCGGTGGTCACCCGATTTGAGGGTTTTGCTTCGAGCTTATCGGTGTCCGTGTACGAGCTGCGATCGTTGTCTTCCCTGCTTCAGACCGAGGCACGCTTTCCCAGACGACGATTATTCAATCTGACCTGGTGTAGTTGTAGTTGCTTCTACAGCTGCTGGTGTGGTTCTCCGACGCCTCGGTGTTAATGGAAAAATTGTTCTCTGGAGACAATTTCTCATTCATTCATTCAGAGCTCGGTAGCGGCAGCACCCTCTGTTTCAGAGCTGTGAAGATATCTCACAATCAGCCAGAGTCCACGAAGAACAACCTTATTCTGAACGGAGTGAGAATGGAATGAGAGAAAATGCGGAACAACATTTGGCAGAGGCGGCAATAGGAGACGCTCTGGGTGGCAGCGGGGGATCTGTTTTTTTTTGGTTTGCTCAGAGTTGTTTTTATTGTGCCGTTGTTTAATCGCAGAACACACAAACAGCTGGGAGAACAGGCGTAGAATCGAGTAGGACAGGTGAGCCGAGCGCTCAGGAACACAACTGAGGCGATCTATTTCGTTTCTCGTTTATGGAAAACCGAGCACCGTGGAAGCTGGTACGAGCAAGACAACGCTCGTTCCTCTTTGAACGAATCGCTCCGAGCCTCATGGAATTCGTCGTGGAATTTCATCCGCACACGAGCCTCCGTAAGAAAATCGAAGCACGAGAATCCCTCGCGCGAGCGGACGCATAACAATTCGAGGATGAAGAACAGATATGGAAGGTTCTGGTGAATAAATCTCAATTGAGTTCCGCAGGCGCTCACATACCGCACGCATTAAACTCACGCGTTCGGCCCAGTCGGCGGCTCGAGTCAGACTGTTAAGAGCAAACGGCGTCACGGTACGCATCTTGCCCAAGTACTTTACCGTGCGTTTCTGTGGGGTGGTGGCCGTCGTCTTCTTCTTTCTTCATTTATACAATCTGTGTACCTGTTGTGGCCAGCTAGCTGGCAGGCAGGCAGGCCGAGTGCTATTCGATAGCGCAGCGTGTCCATATTAATCTTCTCGGCTCGTGAAATCCTCCTCGGTGCTCTGAAGTTCGCGAGCGGCCGGCGGACCGAACGACCGACCGTCCACTCAGCTGATTCGTGGTTTCTTGCTACGACCGATCGACCGGTCGTCCAACCGTACATCTGTTCAACAACGGCGACGTCGACGACACCTGTTCCGATGACGCCCAGGCGGTCCCTCGACTGTGTGAGACGATCAC
This sequence comes from Galendromus occidentalis, assembly GCF_000255335.2. Taxonomy (NCBI): domain Eukaryota; kingdom Metazoa; phylum Arthropoda; class Arachnida; order Mesostigmata; family Phytoseiidae; genus Galendromus; species Galendromus occidentalis. The sequence continues at coordinate 2,234 of NW_003804778.1, read as the reverse complement.
AGGTCAAATCGCCAGTGCCAGACCGAGCGCCAGTGCACTGGCGCTTGCTCGTTGTTGCCAACTACAGACGGCCCGAGTCGAATGGGGCCAGTCTACATAGTGTTGTTCTGACCGAGCATTAAGGTTCCGGCTGGTCATCCTAGGTCATTCGAACATAATTTCAAGGAAGTATTCGAACCACCCGCTTCGAGGGCTGTCCTCCCGTCCCTCAAGCAGAGCGCTGTCGTACGAATGGAAATAGTCATAATGACATCGAACCGGAGGGCAAACGAGAAATAATTTGCACGCTTCTCCGCCATGAGGGTCATTCGAAAATATGAGGAACCGAGATATCGGGCGATCTCTATCGTTTCCAGTCTGATTCTGGCACATTATCTCAAGTCGACCTGAGTGCTTCGTGGCCAGGACACGAGCCGATGGTCAAACCGTTCTCTAAGGGCCATAATCGCTTCCGCTGAGAAGACGACAGACGCATGCGAGCATGAGTCGGCGAGCATTCGGAAGGTCCGGCCTCTCTCGTGAATCGCGAAAGCTCGCACGAGAGCTCATAGAGGTGGATTCTCTCCGCGCGCCCCTACATGAAAAACGTCTGGCCATTTCCGAGCTGGTCCGACAGTTTGAAAAATTTCAACGCTGATCCAGCCCGCGGAGCCAAGGAGAAGTCGTTTTTCCCCCCTCGTATAACAGCCCGGTATTCTGTCAGAGTTCCCGAGTAGAGGATCATGCCGGGGAGAATATTCGTTCCCTCCACTCGGAATTCATGTTCGTATGTTCAATTTTACGCTGCGGTCGCTGTGACCGCCGATCTGGCAGCTCCTGCCGTCAAGTGGAAGATATATCGAAGTAGCATTAAACGTTTATCAATTCGGCGCTTCCTTCGGCGAGGCCTCTTCATTCTTTCTTGTTTGCACTTCTGGCTCCACTGTTCGGTTCTCACAAGGGGATACGCTTCACACGAGGGTTCTATTTCGCGATGGAAATTAATCCGGATAAGAAATCATCTACGGATCGAGAAGTCTTGACACATCGCGTGAATATAAACAGTAAGATTTCGAGATATTGAATGTCAACAGAACAGAATATCAGGGGCTGTTAAACGGCTAGGATTCCGACGAGCCGAATATAGTTCGTTCGTTCTTTCGTCCATCCTTCGAACATTCCCAACTCGGTTATTTCTGATGGGAAATCGCGCCGGAGCGCTCGTATGGAAACACGTGCACTCGATATTTGGCGAGTGGCGCCAATGAAACTGAAATCGATTAGACGAAGACGACGCCGACGAGGTCGAATTTTCAACCGATGCACATTCGCGCGTGGCCGAAAGAAGCACAGAGAAATCGACATGAAGAATTCGCATCGAAGAGAGCGGTAGCTCTCGTCGCACAGAGAACTGTTCTGTCATTGCGAGCGGCTAACCGCGTATGCTGCGCACGTTATGGCGATATTTCACTCACAGTACAATTGTTAAGAATCGCTTTCGAGCGTTGACTGCGACCGAACCAAAAAAAAATACAGCAAAGCCCGTAGTCGCTCCGCAGATTCATTTCTGTGGGTCTATTTCTGTTGTCCTTATCTGTGTGTTTCTGCTTAGCGAAACAGTCAGTCAGTCGCTCGGTTACGGATTTCAAATTCTGAATTCTAATTATTTTATTACTAGCGCTCCCGGTCGCCGCTTCGCGGCGACTCGGTATCGCTAGACTCACTACACATGCGCTAGCTCCGAGTGCGCTGGCTCCGAGTGCGCTGGCTCCGAGTGCGCTAACGCCGAGTGCGCTGGCTCCGAGTGCGCTAACGCCGAGTGCGCTGGCTCCGAGTGCGCTGGGTCCGAGTGCGCTGGCTCCGGGTGCGCTTGCTTTGGTCGCGCGTGCTCTTGGTGAACGTCCCGTTTCCCCGCTTTCCCGTTTCCCCGCTTTCCCGTTTCTCCGCTTTCCCGTTCTCCGCTTTCCCGGCTCCCCGCTTTCCCGGTTCCCCGCTTTCCCGGTTCCCCGCTATCCCAGTTCCCCACTTTCCCGTGCCCCCGCCTCCCCGTGCCCCCGCTTTTATTAGATATGTCCTCCGGAAAATCGATACCCTTCACGGCTACAGCGATTTTCAGCGAGATTCATTAGTAAAAAGACAGAGGCCAGTGATGACGGCAACCCCCGATGGACTTCTCAGGAGCTCCCAAGAATCCGCCCCCCCATAGTGGTCCAGCCGATAAGAAATCCTGCGCATTCCCGTCTTTCCCTTGATGA
>NW_003804777.1:0-3748 GCF_000255335.2 Galendromus occidentalis | reverse complement strand
TTTTTGAGGGCACTGTATCACGAGATCTGCTGTAGTCGGACTTCATCTTGGAGGAAATCGAGGGAAGGGAAGAGGGGTCAATATACTTCAGCTGGAAACCAGGAGCAGACAGAACCAGGGGTTCAGAGAATGAAGGTGCAGACGGAGCAGGACATTCAGCCGCAGTGACTTCACCGATAGAAGAGAAAAAGGTCCCAAGACGTGTGAGCGAGTCAACAGTATCATTCGGAGAGCCAAAGGCCACTCCAGACCGTTTCACCCTGCCAAAAGAAGAGTTGATGAATCGCCAGAGCTTTCTCCCGGATCGACCCATACGGGAGACAATCTGGACAGTATACTTGGTTCGGGCAATAGAGATGAGTTTACGGTACTTTCTGAGGTGTGGATAGAAGCGGGATTTTTCACCAAGAAGTCCGAGCTTGAAAAACCTGGAGCCACAGGCGTTGAGTCTACGCCTCATGACCCTTAGAGAATTTGTGAACCAGGTACTACGTCGATCCGACGGAATCGCAGGGACAAGGGGGAAGCACCTATCGTAGATGACATAGAGAGAGGAGGACAGGCGTTCATAGGCAGTATCGACATCAGTACAACAGAACAGTAGGTTCCAGTTCTGGGCGAGGAGAGAAGCAAGGAACGTAGAGTAGTTTTTAGCACTGAATATCCTGCGAATATGCCCTCTCGAAGGACCGAGAAGGGTTGGTTTATCTACAAGAATCGAGAAGGAGACCGGGAGATGGTCCGAGAAGTCATAGCATTCCAGCACCCGAATGTTCTCAGCAAGCATACGACCGTCATTAGAGACCCATATATGGTCCAGACAAGTACCAGATGCAGGGCGAGTTGGGAGCCGGTGGCAGACATTGAGATTTAGTTCAGACATTTGGTCGAGGAAGCCTGCCGTGGAAGGAGAGTCAGACCGAAGGTCAACATTCAGATCGCCTACCACTATGACCGGGTGGTCGCGAGATGGGAGTAAGTCAGCGAGAAGTGTAACCAATGATGATGAGAGGGTGACATGGTTCGAGTATACGGAGATGAGCCGGAACTTAGACGAAGTCGAGTTTAAATCAAGGAGAACCACCTGCAGCGAATCACCATTAGATTGCACGGCCCTTGAATTGACAACAGTGATGGACTCTCTGACGTAGACAGATACACCACCGAAAGGACACGAACGGCAGATAAAGAAGTGAGAGAAACCAGGTATATTGTGCGCTTCCGCCTCTTGTTCGAGGAACCATGTCTCAGAGCAGCATATGATATCATATTTGGAGCTAAAGAGATGAACGAGGAGGTCGAACTTATAAACAGGCCTAAGTGAGCGACAATTAAGTTGGATAACATTGATTGTGCCAGGGGTATGATCGAGTCAGGCGAGGTCTACATTGGGAGATTCAGAGTACACGGTAGCTTGCTGAAGAGGCCCTGCCTCCACAACAGGCGGCAACGGGGCCCTCTCGAGAACCTGAGCATCGAAAACTACACCTCTGTAGGGGCGGAACCTGATTCCAGCCGGCCAATTTTCCTCAGAGAGCAGAGCATCCAAGCAATCGTCAGGGGCAAAAACCGCGAAGGAAGAGAAAGTCTGCTCGCTTCGTCCCTTAAATTTTGAAACAGAGTGAACACCCGGAGCGAACAATTTGCAGTGATCGATGAGGTCTTGAGCGGAGGTTTCAAGCAGAGCATTAGTCACGAATAGCAGCGGAGTCACAGATGCCCTGGAACTACCCTCTGTCGGGCGGAGACGAGACGAGGCAATCCCAACGGCACCCGGGGCACCCCTACCACAGAGGAGAGGACTCCTCGCACGAGTCTCCGCAGAGGCCGAGAGTTGCGGTCGGGGCTGCACAATCGACGATGCCGCAGACACACCCCTCTGTTCAGGGCCGGACTGCCGCCGGTCTCGCGAATCCACAGCAGCAGAAGAATTAGGTGCCGGATGGGGGGGAGCACGGTCGCAGACGTGGGATGACCGAAGGTGAGAGCCAATATCAGGATCGTTCGTGGGGTTGGAGATCTCATACGCTCTTAAGCGCAGACGTAGATCCGCATTTTCATTGCGAAGCAACGAAGCTTCTCTCATCACACGCTCCAGTCTGAAGAGCACGTCCCGGGACCCCCGAAGGGCTCAGGGGGACCCCGGACATCCTCAAGGCGACCAACCGGAGGACAAAGGCGGTCTGCAGCAGAGGTAGCAACACGATCGAGAGAGTCCACCCTATCGGTCAGCACAGCGAGATCATTTCTCTGCCGGAGCAGATCAGACTGGAGGTTGCCGACGAAGATTGGGAGGAATGCACACAGAGGGCAGCGTATAGGAGAAGTCGGCAAGAACACACTACCACAGCGGCAGCACCTGACTATCTCAGCGGGATTATCCACAGGGAGAAAACCCGTCCCAACAGGAGTGCTCTTGATAGGGGTAGACATGACGAGCGGTTGAGCGGAGCATCAGGGGGTCCGCCGTCGCAGTTCAAGGGAGAAGAAAACATTGTGTGTCTAGTTTCCTCTCGAGTTCCTCTCAAGGGAGAAGAAAACACTGTGTGCCCAGTGTCCTCGGGAGAAGGACTAGACACCAGGCGAGAAGCAGGCGATGTGTCGATCGGCATGGTTTGGCAGTTAGTGCACCGAAATTCAGGAAGTCCAGTGCCCGAAATAGGCCGGAACAGGGTTCCATGGGGGGTGTTACGTACACTCCTTCGACTCGCCCTCGGAGAGAGAATATCGCCTAGGTAAGACAGTTCCAAGGGAGGCCGCAAGGCGGCGCCCCTCTCGGGAGAGACGTCACACACCGTGGCATGATGACGTCAGGCGCCCGAACTGTCAGCTAACATCTCTCCGAGTGCAGAGCCCTTCGGAAGTGATACTTCCATATCAATAATGCCCATGACTTCCAGGGAAGTCATTAGGTAATAAAGAGAATAATTATATTCAAATAAAGGTTGAGACCAAGGAAGCTGGGAGCTGTCGGGATGGGAGACGCCGTGACGTCAGACAATGGCCATCGCGAGATCTCTCCTTCGGAGGATCGCGCGGGCGTGCCGATAGCGGCACGCTACTTCACTTCGAGTCAAGGCAAGGCCTAAGAAGGAACTATCCGTTCCCCTGCAAAAGCTAGGCTTGTCTACCCACGAACGTCATCTTGACAGTTGCCCAGTGACTAGGTCCACCAAGTCGACCAATAGTGGATCTCTTCATTAGAGCGTGCAGCACAATTTGGTGTCAGAGAAAAAACTTTATTAGTGATCCCGCGGCGTCGCTTCCGGTGTAAACGATAGCAACGGCACTCCTACTGAAGGAGGGTGTGGACAAAGTCCTTTAGCGAATCGCTCCAGGATCGAAGGAAGAATAGTCAGAAGGCAGGTCACAAGGAGGAAAGCTCCAGTGGAAGCTATGTTCGAGAATCCCGAGTCGGCGAACGTAATCAAGCTAGACACAGAAGAGAACCTCATAAGACAGCTTAGGCTTAAGCTTGAAAAGCTCAATGAGCAGATCTCAGCGATGCTGGCCACCCCGGGGAACGAGGAAGAGCAAGCCAAACATGACGCCTTCATGGATCGAGCGATGGAGTATGAAGAAACGATTTTCGAGATGCTTGCGAAGATTGAATTCCTGAGACGTGGCCCGGGCGAGGACGTTGCCGCGCCCAGCACCAGCGCGACTCAAGATAAACCGCATCCTGCGGATCAAGACAAATCCGCCATTACGATAATCAAGGATGTCATCGTAGAAACAACAGGACAAG
>NW_003804776.1:32600-41869 GCF_000255335.2 Galendromus occidentalis | reverse complement strand
GGATTCGCTAACCCTCTCCTTAATCTACCCGCTAAATTAGCGGGCAATCTTCACGGAGCCACCGCGAAATCGGCAACCCTGTAGCAGACTACCCGTTAAGAAAAACACGAAGATTCTTTAGTCGAGCCGACAGCCGACTACGAAATCAGACACGAGTTCGCTCAATGACCATGACTACCTTACGACCTCGTAAGGTAGACTTTAGAGCTCGTCACGCCCGTAGGCTCACTCGTGAATATCGTATATGTTTCTCTTAGAAACGAGGTATTTACATGGAGAATTACATAGGTCATAATATAGGTACTTTAAAGTATTAATCGGTATATAAGTTGTGAGCGACCCGGCTCGCATATTGTATCAAAGAGAGCTCCTGGGCTTCATATTGATCCGTCAGACGGATCAGTCGTTCGTTCAGAACTCGATACTTCTTCCGAACAGGCTTCGGAGCTCTGCCCATATCGAGTAGCAAGCGTTGAGCTTTATTGCCGTGCTCTTCTTTCTGAAGGTGCGACACGATCTCGAAGAGGTTAACGTGTCGTTTCCCGACGCGACCATTGAGGGCGTGATGCCAATCCTCGATATGGTTTGTTGTACGCGCTCCGAAGTTCCTGTAATGGTTCCAGAGAACACGCGGGAAAACCGCTCGTTCTCCAACCACGTGCTTATGGAGTACGTTTTGAAGCGATCGAGAGCTTGGAAGGCTGGATGGTCTGCACTCGGAGAGTCGCCGTCTATCTGCAGCCAAGCTTCATCGATCTCCTCAGAGCACCAAACTGAGGCTGCCACGCATTTGAGGAATCTGTTCACAGCTCGATCCCCATAGTAAGGCTGTAAACCGAGCTCCTGTGCTTTCCTCCACAAAGCCTGACAGAAGTGAAAGTCACAGCCTTTCACTCCTGCTCCGGGGAAACTCTCTTGGATGGCGTTGAGGCAAGCCACTTCGAAGTCCAATTGCACCGTTGTGGGTTGGAAAACTTTCCCCACAGAGAGGGCATACTCTTTGAGCATGGCGAAGACTCGGTTGTAGGTAGCCTTGGACTTGTCCGGGAGTAAGAAATAGACCAAGGCTTGCATCTGTCCCTTGTAAAAGGCGTGAATGGAGTATAATTGGAGAAACAGCCTCGGAACCACCCGGAAAGTTCCATCCATGTATATGGAGCGAGCCTCGATTAGGATCCTCATCGATTCATGCGAAGCGAAGCCGGGGATACGATCTGACGAGCCTTGATCAAAAAGCAAGGTTTTCCCCCATTGATCTTCGAGGCAGATTTCCGAGCGAGATGAGGGCAACGGAGGGCGGATTCGAGCCCGCTCCCGTTGGAGAGCGCTTCGAATACCGTCGAACGTCGGCAACGCTGCACCGATCCCCTCAGGGTCATGTGAGGATTGTGCTCCCGAGACTGCGCTCGCCAGCACCTCATCGTACACTCTCTTGCAAGTTTTCTCAGGCTGGTGCAAGGCTGCCATTTTCATGGCGAGCCTTGTATCTCGCTTGAGGCGATCTTGACGCTCTTCAGAGTGATTGTGTTCCCCGGATTGACGTACCAGCACCGGTTCGACGTCCTTCAGAAACAGAGACGAATCGAATGAGTCAACGATAACTATGAGCGAGTGGAATTCCCTCCGACGCTGATGTCAATGGAATGAAAACGAATAACCCTAACCTTTACGATCACAATCCTCGCCGGACAACTCTCAGTTTTCTTCCTGATACATCGACAGAAGTGTTTCTGTTCTCACTCCTTGTCAACCTCGTACATGAAGTCGTTGACTCGGAAGAGCGGATTTCTCCATGCTGACGGAATTTCTCGAACGACTGTATCCATCTCTACTTCGCACGATGGGTCTGGATCGGAGCTGTTATCGGGAAAAACTCGAGGGAGAAACAATCCACAAGATTCGATCGGGAACTTCTCCTGGCTTTATTGCTAAGCTCTAATGGTCGCCGAGAACGCTGCTATGTTTTGGTTCTGAAGACACGGTTGAAGTTTGGAACCACGGCACTTCACCCGCGAACGTGACTTCCCTTCGCTGAGAACAACAAGGGAATTTTTTTCCCTCGCGGCGCCTGCTTCCCATGCGCGTCAGCGCACTTCCTCCCCGAATTGCGCAGGGAAGTAAACCTAGACCTCCGCATGCGATTATCCTGTTTCAGTCTCTAGATTTCAGAATCCAGGATCCATATTCGATGCTCTGGGATTCTGCGTTCTGATCGGCTCCCGAAGGGAAAATATAACTTGATTCCGGAGAGGATCGTTCATGGAATAGCCGAAGCCTATGATGTTGATTCAGACTACCCATGAACCCCCCTCCGCCAACCCAGCAGGACTGATTGGGAGAGGGTCAGAGAGTCCGGCTGTCGGGCCTATGGGTGTCGGGCCAATGGGCTGTAACCTTAAGTCGATCGCCAGTCACTGCCACGGTCTCTCGGGCCAGTCAGTTGTTGTGATTGGTTCGACGGATGGTTTCGCCGTTTTGTCGTGATTGATGACAAGGAAATTGAACCCCAATTCCGCAATATCATGCGTCGTGAAAACAGCAACAGGCCAGGTCCTCAGCCGACCCATCAGGAAACTATGAACCCCCTGTTGATAACGGTGGTCTCCGGGAGCCGCAGGACCCGGGGGACCTGGTCCCGGGGGATACTGGCCGCCCGGCGATCGGCGTGAGCGACCTGCCGCAGAGCACACAGTAACTGCTCTGCGTGCCAGGGCGGCAGGACGACACAAAAAAGTCGTCGGGCTGGCACCAGGTTGCCCTCGGCGACCGGATCACACTCGCCGTACAGCGCCCGAGACGCCCTGCGGTACGGGCTTTGCTCAACAATGACCAAGCTGTCCCAGACTGTTCGGGACACTCGCTCAATTACAGCGTACGTTTGGGACTCTAACCCGGGGGTATCTTCGATCAACTAAAAGCAAACAAATTGCATATTCAGTAAAACAATGACGCCGAAAAGTCCTCAAGAAGAAGGAGGCGCGCGAGACATCGCCGCCGTGAACTCGGTGGGTGGGGCATATGTCAAACTTTACAGCGCCAAGGCCCGTGACTCACACCGTGACAAACGGACATGGTCCGTTGCGCAAGCTACCCATGACAGAAGTACAGACTATCAGAAACCGCACGAGCTCAGGGGAGATTTTGAGGCGACTAGGTTGGGTGACTACCAAGAAACCATTATCATCTGTGTTCCCGGGGAACGGAGGTTCCCATATTCTTTATTTGTAGTGTGACCCATGTACCAATGCCGATACGATTCATAAAAGTGGTTCAATAAAATACTCAGGGAGACGGGAGCCTTGCGCAGAGGTTGGCCGGCGGCATCGGTCTCCAGCGGACGCACTCTCAGCGGCCAGCTGTGGAGTGGTGCGCGGGGCTGTAGAAGACAGCTGTGCAGACAATATGACAGCCGGTGCCCTAGCGGCAGTGAGTGGAGCCTGTCAGTAGCAAGAAACTCTCAGCCCACGGCGGTCACGTCCGATCCGTGGCGAGTGTAAGATAGCCTCTGGGGTTCCAATCCCAACATCATCTTTCTTGCGAAGTTTGGCTAGGCCGACGTCACTACGTCCGCCCAGTGCTAGTCAATCAGCGCACCCGTCTCCAGGAGAAGTTCAGTGATTGAGTGGTGTATTCATTGGGCTCTCCGAATCGGTATGCCACACCCTCATTTTCTCTTGCCAGTGACCGATTCTCATAGATGCTTGTCTATTGCCATTGGGCCCCAGCAACCTTACAAGAGCTAAATGATCGGTTCGCAAAGTGAACTTTCGGCCCCACAGAAGAACATGCCATTTTTCGATTGCATAAATAGGTGTATGCGTATGAAATGAGACAAATTTTGCTGAAAATTCGAGATAATGATTTTTTATCAGGAAAATTGATCTCATTCGATGTCGTTCCTCATACACAACGCCCACCTCACCGGCAATCATTGAATTCCGCGCGAATAATATTTTTGACCTTTCGAGGCGGAGAAATTGGTCACCAAAATTCGAACATTATCGTAAGTCTCGAACCTCTGCCCCGATAGTGCTAGACCCATTGCTGCGAGAACATGGTTGTCGGACGGGCATTTCATGAGCCTCCGTCGCAGTTTCCGTGAGGTGTAGACGAAAAATCAGCGTTTCCCGCAAATGAGCATTTTTCGGGTCAAAATCGGACATTATCATGAGTCGGAAATTTTTCAGACAGCGATGCGCGAATCAACTGCCTATCGGATATTCTGGCCCGATGATTGGTTCAAGAGATAGGGTATGTGAACTGTCTCCGCGTTCGCCGCGGCGGCGGCAGCGCGGGCTTTTCAAATTGTCTCATTTCATATGCATAGACCTGGGCATGCCAGGGCTTCCTTTTTTCCCTATAGCATACCTTCTTTGTGTTTCGGTCAAAGATGCCGATGAGAACGCCACTGGGAGTTCTTTGTCCGCGTGCTTCTGCAGAAAAACACTTCCGACGCCTATGTCGGACGCATCACATGCTACGATAATTTCTTAAACCGGGTCGAAGATTGCTAAGGGTTGCGCTTCTAGGATTCGCTCTTTGATTCGTCCGAACGCCGCTCGTTGTTCGTCCCCCTTGTCGAGGCTTCGTTCGCGTTATAAGATTCAAACGCGCACCGGGCCAGCATCCGTCGCAGATTGGCCACAAACTCCACGACTGACTCCCCTGGGAGTTGTCTCCGATTGCGGCATTCATACCTTGTAGCTGTACGGCCTTTTTGTCCGAGAAGCGCACTGTCAGTCGTACAAGCATTTTTTCGTAATTGCTTGGTTGTGGCTGACCCTCCTGAACGATGAACGATGAGGTTCACCGATTGCTCGCGAACCGCACGGTACTGCGCCTGTCCCTCGACTCCCAGACAGCACAGTAGAGGAGCAGCTTTCCTTTCGTCTTCCACGACGTCTCCATGTAGTTTCCGAAGACTCCAAACCGTTCTTCCCATGGAACTGCGGGCTCGCCGGGTGCCGGTAGAAACTGTGGTGGCGATGGAATATTTGCCATGATTTTTCCACTCGCACAGCAACTCAGAGTTCTGATTCACGAATCTGAGTTCCTTTGACTCCCTCTGCGGTTCAGGCTTGCCCTGAGAGTTTTTGAGCACCGAAATCTCAACGGTAGTCGACTGCGCCAATCGTAGTGGCCTCACGGAAAACACGTATGATCTCGGCCGTGTGCCGCTCGGGACTGGAGTTTATTAGACCAGTGTTTCCCAAACTGGGTTCCGTGGCGGTTTGCGCGGAACCCTAAAGTCTGCCTGCGGAACCCCTGCGGAACCCCTGCGGAACCCCTACGGAACCCCGTCGGAGCCCCTAGGGGTTCCGTGGAAGAAAAAGTTTGGGAACCACTGTATTAGACAACGGCTCTGCCGCCTTACCGGCAGAGGGCACGTCCGTCGGTGGACCGCGCCGAGACTAAACTCTAATACCTAATACACTACAGTTTGGCCCTTCTTAATCAACCAGGACTTTCCGAATATGTAGCCTCTGTGGCTAGCGGATCCGGATCAGGAGCCCAGGCTCAGGATGAACTGAAGGATTGGGAAAATGAATAACCCAGAACCGAAAGAGTAAACGCTCAGATATGCCTGCCCCTCCCGTATCCCACTTCTGAGACCAAATGCCCAAATGCTCGTTTGGTAGAACAATGACAACACAGTTTAAGACGTTGGTAGTCCAGGTCCACTCAGAACAAAACTATTTAGAATGAATTTTGGAACTGCTCGTTTTCTCACTTTTTTTCTATTGCCGCGCCGTCTCGTTCGGCGCTCTGGTGACTCGAGACACCTAATGTGTCTCCTAGCGCGCTATGGATTTCTCTGTAGTGATCGACGGCTGAAGCGGCGACGCCTCGAGAGGGTAATCCGAGTGGATCTGCGAATTATCGGATCACTTTTCATGGAGGTTGATTTCGCACCCAAAATCTGATAATTTGACTGATGGAATTATTCTTGTCCCACTGATGAGGCCCGATCCGATACCCGGTCCGCCACAGTTTGTCTTGTTCACGAGTGTGCTTCGATCCGGCTCGATGGGAATCGGAAGAAATGAAAAGACGAACTCCGGTGCTCCGTCCCGCCCCAAAATACACGCGGGAATGAGGTAAATATCCTAATTGGAGAGCAGTCTTGAGGATACGAGCAGTCTTTGATAGAGGAGCAGCTTTTAGGGGCCTGAAAAAAATTGAGGGGCAGCCTCGAACATACGAGCGGTTCCCTATAGACGAGCACTCTCCAACAGACGAGCGGTCCGCATCACACGGGCAGCCTCCCTTTTCGACGGGACGTCTCTCGTTGACGAGCGGCTCCCGACTGGATTGGAAATTCGTTTGTTCTTGAGAGGGAGAACGCCATGTTCCTTCTTCGTGGACGAAGTACCGCGCCCTGCGACAAGCGCTTGACATTGAGTGCTGGGCTTCGGAAGTATGTGCACAATGCACATCGACACCAAGAGATTACTCCGCGGCCAGAGAAAACATTGTGATTTCGAAGACTGCGTCTGAAACCGCCAACAAGAATGTTCCTCAACTCAGGTCAGTCGAAGCTCGAACTGCAAAAATCAGTTATGGAGCTGGATCCCCGAAGTGATTCCACCGACGGCATGGCAGTCCTTCGGCATATGAGGATGAGAATCTAAGCCTCGAACCTGAACCAATGAGTTTCGGTCGCCTGAGTGAGTCAGATCCCGTGCCCATCAACGAGGATGCCTCCGCACCCGGTCCGTCTTGCTTCGACGTTGCTGCCGGTCTCACTCTAACTCAAAAACATACAATTCGCCGAAGAAAACTCGAAGAACGTTGCGGCCAGTGGGTTTGGCAGCGCCCGAGCCCAGTTCAACCATGGGTGTAGCAAAGAAAAACCGGTCGATACGAACTCCACAAGGGAAAAAGTAGCAGGAGGTGCTTGACAAAGAATTTCACGAGATGGTGTTGAAATTCGTCTCCGAGCGGTGGTCGAAGCAATTACGAGTTACTCGAACAATTATCCGCGGATATGTCCAGAGCCGTCGCTCTGACAGATCCAGTGCAAGTTCCGATTGGCTTCAAATGTTTGTGGCGAGACGTGAGCTGTCGAAGAGGCGTCCGACGACGCGACAGTGTGTCAGGAAGCGCCTCAGAAATGCAAGAAGGCTGTGGTCGCCACCTACGTCGCTCAACTTTCAGGGATCAGAGGATTCATGCCGGCTTGTATGCCGTTGACGAGACGGTGGTCTTCCTTGACCAATGAATCCGCTCCACGGTATCTGAGTGAGACCGGGGCGAGAGAAGTTCCGGTTTTGACGACTGGACACGACAAGACTCGTATCCTGCTCATGCTAAGCGCCCGCGCGGACGGCTTCAAATGTAAGTCATTCGTTCTGTTGGATCGGAAACGGGTTCACAAGAGTATCGTTCAACCATGACTCGAAGTTACGTAGGATTGGCACAACATGGATGAACGATGAAACAACGAATCTCTATCCCCGGGAAAATTTCGGACCATCCCTTTCGGACGACAACTGCTCGTTTGGGATAGCTTCCGTGCCCAAATAAGCCAGGACGCTGCGGAACTCCTAAGAAGCTTGGATCTCGAGATTCTCGACACAGCGGTAGTGCCGGGCGGATGCACGGAATTCGTCCGAGCTCCAGATGTGTGATGGAACTCTCCTTTCGGAGCGAAAAGAGATCGAGGATCTAGTTTCTCAAACACGAATACGGGGAGCTCTCCGCAAAAAGCGAGCCAGCGCATAGAGCGACGGTTCGTAGGGAGTATTCCGGATCACTAGACTCTTGGATTTGTCACGGAGCCCGATACTGAATTCAACTCGCGACCTCTCTGCCTCGTCTGCGGAAGGTGTTTGTTGAATGATACGAAAGAAGCATCGACGCTTGCCAGGCATTTTCATTTGAGAAACACTCCCAGGGGAGTGCTGAACATGTAACACGCCGAACATGTAACGAGCCGGATTCGTGCGGGCCGTGCAACCACATGCTTCGAAAATTAGGGTGTTGAAACTGATCATGGATGAGTTATTGGAATCGGAGAACATCAGTCCAATCACTTATCTATAATCAGTTCGGCTTCGATGTGCCGAAGATACCCTCTTTGAGTATCGCGCAGACGTTGTTCCCGATTTTGTTCCGGTGATGCTTGCCGTGAAACCTCGTTTCTCAGCAGGCGAAATGTACCACTAATCAAGATGGTGGCTTGGCGCCAAATTCGAACTGAGCGATCAGAAAACATAGGCTCTTGAAAATATCTGTCTCCGGCAGATCCAATATTCGTCAATAATTGTTCTTAGTGAATACGCAAGCAAGGACGGGAGCCGGTGGCAGCTCTATATATAAAAAGGATCTACGGAGGGCTTCTTATCAGATCGCATCATCGATAGTCAAGATCACGAAGCCGTTCAGTCAGGCAGGAAGTTCATCAAGCCGTGCCTAATCACCGCCTCCGAGATACTCCTCAGCGAAGCTCAGACAGAGAAAATGAGAGACAGAGAGCGTCCCTCCGTAAACGCAAAGCAGTGAGCGCAGATCAGTCAGTATGCCCGCGGATGTGGTGAGTCAGATTTTGCGAATGATCGGGGACACCGCTTACTTCTTACAGCAGCTCGTCGAGTCCACGGAGAATTATCAATGATACTCGGCAGATAGCTCTGAATTCGCGACTCTTCGGATCCCTTCATGAAGGCATGGGCTCGGTTTTCGAGAAACCACTCCACCAAGCTGAAGTAAGATGGTTATCGGGGTGTTGAGTGCCTCATCGGATGAGGAAGCTCCCAAAGATAAATCTAGTAATCATGCACACCGGTTGCAAATCGACGCGGATATGACCAAATACCAGATACTCTGACTCCTAATCAAGAGCGAGTGCCGCATCCTCAGCGAGACTGTCTTGAGGAGCCTGCTCCTGTTTTCTGCGACATATACTTGTGTGAGAACACCTCCCATCGATCTCAGCCATTAAGACTCGATTAATATCAAGAGTGAAGGTACGAACAGCCCGCCGCCCAGGAAGACCCGAACATCGTCAAGCTCGTTCAATTTCTCGATCAGACTGGAGGCAGCCCTATGTGGGTGTCCGGATCGACTAGACTTTCGAAAACGAAA
Organism: Galendromus occidentalis; assembly: GCF_000255335.2. Taxonomy (NCBI): domain Eukaryota; kingdom Metazoa; phylum Arthropoda; class Arachnida; order Mesostigmata; family Phytoseiidae; genus Galendromus; species Galendromus occidentalis. Next base: position 32,782 of record NW_003804776.1, on the reverse strand, counting down.
GAGAGTCGTCGTTGAAATAAGAGAGACTATCGCGACCTCTAAATTTTCCTCCAGTTTCACATGCAGATGACTATCAGGCGACAGACCCATTTCACAGGCATCCGACGCGCCCCATAGCGATCGATTCGCTCTGCCTTCCGTTCTCATTCCATCTCGGTGAGAGGGGAAAGAACGGAAGATCC
>NW_003804776.1:27168-32580 GCF_000255335.2 Galendromus occidentalis | reverse complement strand
TCTATACGTGACACCGGGGAGACATATGATAGGATAGGTAAATTGTACGAAGGAAACCTACGGCACAATTGGGAGGACATGGCGGACACACTCTTCGAGTACCGAGGAATTCTCAGCTCATGGCCTGACATAATCAATATCCATCGAACCTTCTTGACGAAGCGTCGGGATTACCAACGGCAGCGAGACGAAGGCAAGGTGTCAGCCGAGGACTACGTTGATATCAATCGGAGGACCGACGTTGTCACCTACGCCACGTTAGCCGAGATCACCCATTTTCAGCAGGAACGGGTGCGCGACTACCGCGAAATGATGCACACGTTCTTGCAAGGGCAGATCGATTTCTACGAACAGGTCGTGGAGGAGCTTCGGTCAGCTCAAAGCCGATATCGATAGTCAACACGTCAGTTCCATTCCGAACTCGAATTTCGCGCACAAACCAGCTCGCATCTATAGAGCTGTCGAGAATAGCCTCAAGTGTAGATAAACAGCCACTCGAGAATTCAATGGAGGAGATATCGAGTTGTCGTGGCGTCCGCCGACGATCCGCGGACACGACTCGCTGACAGCAGTCACGCTCGAAATCAGCTCACGGCGTAACTCGAGTATCAAATAACCAGAGCTCTGTCTGATCCTCAAAGTCTATAACTGTGGGTGACGCCGAAGATGGTTCGCAACATTTGGTGGCACCGAATTTCAAGACCCCACCTCATTCCGAAGAGCATTCGAAAAATTTTAAAATTGAGAATAGGGTTATCATTTCTTATCCTTGAGTAGATCCACCTCATCGCGAGATAAATATAGTCGAACTGAGGGGAGATCGGTCGATCAGCTGACGAACAGAATGAGGTTTCAGGGAAAGAACAGTAGGTTTATAGGAGACGTTCATCGTCTGATGGCCAATAAAACCACATGTACTCGATTCCGACGGTCGTATTTCCGCCCCTTCCCCTCTGGGGACCCGCTCCTCGATTACAGCACGATTTCAGGAGGCAAGGCTCGATCGGCGAAGACCCTCCACGGACGCGGCCTCTCCCAGGGCGCCGATTAGGCACATCCTAGAGGTGATCCTGGTGCAATCCTCGTGTAATACTCCGGACCATTGTCTTCTCGGTTGATGTCCTTGAAAAGCAGGTCGCATCTGAATTCTCTCGGCCAATCACAATCATCAGCCTCCGGGGCGCCGGCGAATATACGGTCCGTCCATGTTGAGTGACTCGGTCGTAACGGTCATGACAGCGGGCACTCGGATACGACGGACTGATTCCTCGGACCCGGTTCTATCCTGTTCCGTGTATTTCAACTCGCTTATGAGGGACCTACTCCTGCGAAACTGAATTATCTTCGAGGAAGATGGAGGACGAGATCTATGTCACGATCATCTGTGCATATTCATTCTGGTAGGGGACAGAATTGTGGCGGCATTCGAGAAGCGAGACCGTCATGGCTGGCTTCTCCGAGTCCGTTATGACAGTAATGGTAATGGTAATGGTAATGGTAATGGTAATGGTAATGGTAATGGTAATGGTAATGGTAATGGTAATGGTAATGGTAATGGTAATGGTAATGGTAATGGTAATGGTAATGGTAATGGTAATGGTAATGGTAATGGTAATGGTAATGGTAATGGTAATGGTAATGGTAATGCAAAATTTATATACCTAAAATCTCACTTACAAGGAACCACTCGTAAAGGGAACCTTCCGTATTAGCAACCTCGCCCATAAGGAACCTTCCACATGAGGATCCTCGCGTGTAAGGAACCTTCCACATAAGAATCTTCGCGTATAAGGAACCTTCCACATGAGGAAGCTCACGTAAAAAGAACTTGTCATGGAGGGATTTTCGCGCACAGTCAACCTTGAGTGGGCGGATTATCATATTCTTCAATATCATTCCGGATAAACCGAGGTATCTTCATTGATCAAGGCAGATGGAGTATTCAAGATGGAGAATCGAATCTGTGGAAGGTTCCTTATACGGAAAGTTCCCTATACGTGAGATTCCTTATACGGAAAGTTCCCTATACGTTAGGTTCCTTATGCGGAAGGTTCCCTATACGTGAGGTTCCCTATGCGGAAGGTTCCCTATGCGCGGCTCGATTTCGCGATTAACAGGGTTCCTTGTAAGCGGGATTTTAGGGTAGTTCCCTTTTCCTCGGAGGCGGATTGACCGAAGATCTTGGAGTCTTTCCCACTCTTCCAGCAGCCTTTTAGTTCTGTTGAGAGGTCCGAAGCGTCCATGGAGCCGAGCCTTCCGTCCGTTTCGATATCTCCCACATATCTATCCCCGCAGTCGTGCAGGACGTGTTCGACCTATTCCTCGTAGACACCACATTTCAGACATGAGCTGTACAGGTTCGGCGTGAAAAGAGACCTGAAGCTCCTTGTCCAGCACTTTCCCTCTTAGCGGTCGCGCCGGCCTCCTCTTGGGCCCACTCCGCTTCCCTCCCCTCTATCATAGCTTGCTGCTCCTCCGATGGGGACAGGAATGAATAGAGCTTGTCCGAAAGAAATCCGGTGAGTCGAGCTAACCCTTCGCGGGAATGCCAGAAACCCCAGACCCCTATCTTGGAGGACTCAATTGACTCAGGCGCTCGCGCGCCGCTGTTGCTTCGAACGTCCCAGACTCCGACGCGCTCGTCACCAAAACCGATCTTCTCGATCAACATTTGGTTGCCTTCCCCTACCATCGTCGTGGTTGGGGGTTCCAGCATTGTCAGCCACGCAATGCTCTTGATTCTCTGGTGGGACGCCAACAGATTTGACTCCATCGGGAGAAGTATAGTCTGAGCCACCTTAGTGTCAGCAGCGCCGGCAGCGACGACGACCTTAACGTCGCATGTAGGGTTCTCGAGGAGAAAGTCCTCAACCCATTTGATGCAATCACTTAAGGGAGCGTCCTCCACCGTTCTCCATAAGCCGACCGCCCCCGGGCCGCCGAAAGTCTCCAATACCTTCACGCGGCAACCTTTCATGATGTGGTCACCTACAATCACTAAGCAGGTGGGGTCTGGGAGCCCGGTTAGTGGCCAACTTCGTGATCCCTTCAGAGAGGGCCGCGGTCCGCATTCGGTCCATGGTCCATTGGAGAGCAGCGGATCGAGTTTTCTCTTGCTCCAAGTCCGCCAGGACTCGTTGTCTGTGTGCTCGAAGGTGATTGATTTCAACCTCGAGATTCTCTACTGTCGCTCGCATCGTAGCGGCGTACCTCCCGACTGCGCAGCATCCATCTGGGACCGTGTGTGTCTGGACCGACTTTTCGCAGTTCGGGCAGCAGATATTCATGGCTCTGTAGTATGTAGGTTCCGCGCTCAACGAAACGCACCGCCACACACGTATAGTAATTTCCCAAGTCTGTTTGAGAAATCCTCCGACCGCCTCAGACTCTTTTTAAGGAAAAGGTTGTAGTTCGCCGGATCCGTAGTCGTGTCGACGAACGCCGCGGCTCAACTACTTGTCGACTCCTCCCTGTGTTAGGCCTAATTCTGCGAATTCTCTGAGTCGCAATTTAGGAACCCGTAACAGGACTTGGTCTCTTCTCAGCGTGAGTGTCGGATTGGCGGTTCTTCTGAATCACCCCCTTTCATTCTTTCGAGAAGGGTCTGATGCTTACTGAGCTTCTCACAATAAGTACAAACACGCGGTCTCTCCTATCGATGTCGGCTCCTTCGAAAAACGGGGTCTTTTCTCAAAATTCCCCGGTCGCTGCACGAACCTCTCTTCCCGCAGACACTCGCACCCTCTTGCACCCTCTTGCACCTCACATCCTAGCCGAAACAGGCTGGGGAGCCGAAAATAACGTTTTTTTTCCTTTCCTCCTCCAGCGAACGAAAACGTGTATGTGGATGTCCGGATCGACTAGACTTTCGAAAACGAAAGAGAGTCGTCGTTGAAATAAGAGAGAATATCGCGACCTCTAAATTTTCCTCCAGTTTCACATGCAGATGACTATCAGGCGACAGACCCATTTCACAGGCATCCGACGCGCCCCATAGCGATCGATTCGCTCTGCCTTCCGTTCTCATTCCATCTCGGTGAGAGGGGAAAGAACGGAAGATCCAGTACCTTCCCGGCGCATGGGGTTCATCAGAGACTTGGCGCTCAGGAGGAATATGCTGGAACACTAAAACGACCCGATCCTCAAAGAGCGACAGATACTACTGCAGAGATATCAAGATATTTTCATGTCCGATAGGAGTATTCGCGATGCTCAGTTCAGCTGGAGGTTCTCGAGCAATATGGCTCATGTGGTAATGACTTGTAGATCGCCGAGTAGATACACAAATGATCCTTGATAGCGTGCGATCGAAGACACCCGCGGACACCTGGGCGAACCATTAGCGGATGTGCATGCGGAATTCGTGAGGTGTAAACTTGTATCTAGAACCCCGGACGAGCTCAGCGACCCCGATTCTCACGATGCTTATCGGGGGCGATCCCGGGGTCGGAAGACCTTCTTCGGCATGTGTGCTTGGCGGTGAACCTGACGATGAGGAGTGAAGCGGTGCGCAGTCGGCGTTTTGAATCGGCGCGCACCGGAGAGCGCTGTTGTGGTGGTCCATTCGACGAGGATTCTAGAATTTCGGAGAGGGAATGGCATCGTAGAATGAAACTACCGCAGAGGCGAGCCATCATCGTCACTCGTCACTTCGGCATCGCACAGACGCTACCGCTGAGTTTCTTGTGTCGCCCAAGGTCTCTTGACCCACCGCCGTGTCCGACTCCCGAGCCCCCATTGTGCCTGATTCCGAGCCCTCATTGAACCCAGCCACCGTGAGTCCCTAGATCCCGCCCTCGATCCCCAACCACAATCGACATCGCAGCCCCGATTATTTCTCGATACAATTCGCGGAGATGCGGCGTGTCGAGAAGTCCGATGGTCATTGACAAACCCTTACTTCTTCGACTACATTCTAATTGGTCCGGAGAGTTTGAACGGGGGCTAATTATGGCCCACGTTAGGGCGAGAGTCCTTTATGATTTCGATGCTCAGGCGCCCGGCGAAATCAGCATTCGTGAGGGTGATACGGTGACGGTTTTACGTCGAGATGTAGGAGGAGGCTGGTGCGAAGGAGTCAACGCCAAAGGGGAGAATGGGCTGTTTCCGGAGGCGTACGTGAACTTGGATTTGTCGCCAGATGTTTCCCCATCGACCGACACGGGTTTCGCTTCGTCTGCGTCGGTCTCGCCTAGCGCGCCTTTGACTCTGGGAAGGACATCAGATGATGACTGGGGTACTCCGAAGGGACTGCTAGAGATGGCGTCGAGAACTCATCCTTCGGAGCAGCGAGGGGAGGTTCGATTATTCCGTGAAACTTATATCTCTACCTTGCCACCTCACGGAGCTCTCTCTGAGGGAAACGGTTCCGACGCTATCCCGGACTGGGATGACTGGGACGATGACGATGAC